>NC_046657.1:183036713-183037817 GCF_010883055.1 Belonocnema kinseyi
ATTGAGTCTTGAATGTCTTCACAACAGGATTATTCTGGGTACAGCACATAGAGTTGCAAATGGAAGAGACCCTCTTCTTAAAATGGTCAGGAATCACGAGGACGTGGGCAAAGGTGCATTTCTGTAAAAAGCAGCGGAGGAGGCTGCTGAAACACTCGGACTTGACTTCAGTATTAGGGGTGAGCAAAATGCATCAAATCTAATCTATCTCGAGTACTCACTCCTAAAGGCCGAATTAAGAAAGTACAAGAGAAAAACTTTCGTGAAAAGCTCCTCGATAAGAGGATGCACGGTATCTTCCACAGAAATGTGAAGGATCAGTCAATGTCTTGTGAGCTAACGTTCGCTTTCCTTAAATCGCCCGGATTGAAGTCTGGTACAAAGGGTTTCATTTTTGCATGCCAAGACGGTGTCATTTCCACCTTAACATACCGTCGCCACATTTTGAGCCAAGACATTCCTGATGATAGCTGCAAGGCGTGCCATGCACACCCCGAGCATTTAGCTCACGTACTATCTAGTTGTCCAACTCACGCAGGAACGACCTACATTCAAAGGCACAATGCGGCACTAAGAGTACTTTATTATCATCTCTGTCACTCCTACGGCATTCACCTTAATATCGCTCCTCTAAATGCTCCTAGGGAAATTGAGTCAATTGTCGAGAATGGGAAGTGCCGCATATACTGGAACTTTATATTCTTTATATTCTCAACAATATGCTAGAACACTTGCGGGAAAAATGCAGAAGGCGGTTGTCCTTGGGTCACTCCGTGTTCTTAGGGTGCACGAGGCTTTTGCTGGATCGTCGTATTGATTCCTTTACAGACTGTAACCACCTATCTCACGGTTGTGAGAGGTGGTTATGGCTGAAATTTTACCGCGATTTCGCCGGGAGCGGGTGCTAATCTGAAAAATTGCACCCGCTTTCAGCGTAATCGCGGTAAAATTTCAGCCATAACCACGTCAGGAGTCTACAGGAGTCTACAGGAGTCTAATCTAACTTTCGGCAGGAGTATTGTGCGCCCTTCCACCAACCACTCTGGAATCGGCTCTTCCGACTTCAAATATGAGGTGAAAATACGGGCCAAATGCTGATGGGTT
>NC_046657.1:183037917-183046900 GCF_010883055.1 Belonocnema kinseyi
TAATGTTATAATTATAAAATATAACATCCAAAAGGCTGAACTGTATACTAAAAAAATGAATTTTTAATAAAATACATGAATTTTTCACAAAAGAAATTTATTTTCCACCAAGACTAATTTTCTATACAAAAAATCAATGTTTAATCAAAATTAAATTTTCGACAAATATCTCTTGACATTTTTAAAAGCTCTTGAAAATTCCTTGAAATCAATTGAAAATGCCTTGGAATCTATTAAAATATCCTAAGATATATCAAAACCTTTAAAATCTCATATTAAATTACTGTAATAAATTGACCCTGCTAAAGTTGCTTAAATTCTTTGAAATTCCTTTAAATTATAAAAATAATTTGAAAATTCCTTAAAATATTTTGAAATCTCTTGAAATTTCTTAAAACTCTTGAAAATTCAGAACAGAAAAAGTGAAAGTCCTATTCCTCTCAATCGACTTAGTAAAATTTAACGAAAGCATTTATTTAATTTATTTTTTATTATTAAATCTTACTATAACTTATAAATTCTAAAAATAGTAAAATTTATATTTATTTAAATTTTAATAATTTATTTAAACGTCTTAAAAAATGCACCGAAGAAATCTATTTAAATGTGTGAATTAAAATAATTTTAACTCTAGAGGAGCGGACTTGAATTAATTAAAATTAAATTTTCAAAGCTTATATCTAACGTGTAGGAATTAAAAGAATTTATTACACATATTTTGTGAACTTATTAGAAGTAATTAAATAATTTTAAAAAATCAACACTTTCGGGGAATAGAATACATCTCTGTGAGGTTATCTGTCGGTACAATTACAAGGAATTAAATATTTTGAAAACACGTTCTCTTTTGGGAAATAGGAAACTATGCGACGACCGCCATGGAAATAGAAATACATTTGTTTCTGAGATATCCTATTCTTATAATGACATTTTAGACAGATGGAAAAATCGCGCATTCGAAATAATAGAATAATATTCACTTTTACGCTGAAATCTGAAAATATTAATTTTTCTCTATTCAACGCTTATTTATTACAGGGAATTGAAAATTCCGTGAAATCTATTAAAATCTGCTAAAATATATCAAATCCTTTAAAATCTCATATCAAATGACTGTAATCAATTGAAAATTCGTTGCAATCTTTTAAAATTCTCTCAAATCCTTCAAAATCTTTTGAAACCTCCGGACCTTTTTTAAAGCTCTTGAAAATATCTTGAAATTTAAAAAATACCCGGAAATATTTCAAATCCTTTAAAATCTCTTATTAAATTTCATTAAGCAATTGAAAATTCTTTGGAATCTTTTAAAATTCTCTCCAATTTTTCAATTCCTTTAAAGTTTTCTGAAATACCTAGAACTTTTTTTTTAAGATTTCTAAAGTAGATTGGAATTTTTTTAAATCTTTGAAATTCCTTTAAATTATCCAAATAAATTGAAAATTCTCTTGACATCTTTTAAAACATCCTCAAATATTTAAAATCCTTAAAAACCTTTTGAAACTTCTGCAAATTCTTTAAAGTTTTATACACAATTTATTCCATTTCTTTCAAATTGAGATCGAGATATAAATAGAATACAACCGAAGTCTTCCGAAGCTTTCAAATCGGCAAACATCGTACAGCAGAAAACCGAAGTCGAATCGTGCATTTTCGGCTTATACATGAACTCACAGTGGTAATCATGCACCTTCTGTTTTGCGGCTCTCAAATGGTAGGTATGGTGGGGGTAAATTTGTAGGTCGTTCTGGCAGCACGGGTCTATAGTCAGTACAGTTTGGGCATCTGTGACAGTAGGTTGTGCAGTAGCACATGATAGCATAGATCTGAGTAGTCTTTCAAAAATTAGCCGGTATACAGTCAACAACAACAAACAATATCGTAAAACCGTTTTTTTTTTCGAATTCAGGGGGTCTCGAAACATGCAAATTTAAAGAAATCTGCGATAGACAGTTTTTACATAAAACCAATACCTGTTGGTTGATATGAGAATGTGTAAATTTGTATATTGCGTAAATGCTATTTCTGAAATCCTACACCATTATTTAGATTTCCTGCCTACCCGAGTAAAAATGCTTTGACTTGAGTTCGACTTGGTTATGTCTTGAGTCCCTTTCCAAGCATCGATGTCTGGCTGCGTCTCAAAACTGAGTCGAGACATAGGCCTTCGTCTTACATTTATGGCCACGAAAGGTAAAACAGCGTTTACATGTATGTGATTACTCTCTTTGTTCGCCGGAGAAAAAAAGTGTATTTTAATATTTGTTGTGTGTAAATGAATTTTATTCATTCCTAATTTAGAATTCAGCACGAAAATTTAAGATAAAAAAAATAAATTGTGTTGAAATTGTGCACAGAAGTAACAAAAAGTTACATAAAAGCGAGGTTAGGTCAGTAGATAGGCCGGGGCAGTTCTTGACCACCTTTTTCCGTACGAATAGCGACCTTGCGGCTAGAGTGCAGAAGACTGTAAGATTGGTTCGTTCCTTGTGCTGACTTACGAATCACAGTTTTCAACGATCCACACTATCGATATTGGAAATCAATACTTTAAAATCCTGGGAATGGATATTTTCAGCCCCAAAAATATGGAATATAATATCGCAAGATTAGGTTATGAAATACCTGCTATCCCCGGAATTTAAGTTTTTCACCCTAAAGTAATATGTATTAAATGTTTTATCGCGATGGTGCATCATTGAAGATTTCCAAGATCTGCAACCACTCTCGTCGATTCCTGGAATCCTTATCAATGTGAACTAAATTAATTAAATGTTCTCCTTTGATATTTGCCGACAGAGGCGTCATATTTCATATAATGTTAAACAATTTCTAGGGTAAACAAAATTCCATTCTGATGACGTCACCATAGTTCCAGGAATCCTCATCTACAGTGTTGCCATGTTTCAACTTTTTTCCGTACGAATAGTAATAAATAAGACGGAGTCTGGATCGCTATGGGTGAGTGCATATCCGTGTTAGTAATAAGGTGTGCATCCGTGTGAGGCAGGTTAAGAGTGCTAGTTGGTGCTAGGCGATGAGTGATCATCCCCTGATAAGTGAGTCGCCAGAAGATATGGTGATTTAAGTGTTGTCATATTTCCTGTATATTGATGAATTTATCGTTGAATATAATTGATCGTTTTTGTCAATATAATTCTGAGAAATATTCGGTGTCTTTGATGTAGAGTGTGTGATATGATTATTTTCAGGGTAATTTCTGATAAATGCATTTTGCAAGTTTAAACAGGTTTGAGTCGAAGAGTACAGAGTGGTGAATCATCATCCCCTTTAATAGCTGAGCCGCCGCTCGGGAGATAAGATGATGACGTAGGTGGTTAGTCTAGAATAAACCAGAAAATTAAAATAAAGAAATATTCAAAGTCAATTGAATGTTTTAGGCGCAAAAAAGATATCTAAAATCATAATAATAGGATTCCATAAGGTAGATCTAATGCTCAGGGATCCTTGTCGCCTTATTCTCGTATCAAGTAGCAAGCGAGCGAGAGCTACAGACACGTTAAAGATTTAAAATAAAAGTTTAAAAAATACAAAATATAATGAAATATTTGAAAATTTTTTCAATCATCCACAATATTCAGAATGGCTTCATCAAATTATACTACGCAATTTTTACATTCTCATCATTTATGATTGAGAAAGTATTAGAATTGTCGGAAATTTGAAATCATATTTTTTCGACGGATCTCCACGTTTCGAGACCCCCTGAATCCGAAAATCAGGTTTTCACGATGGCGTCTGTCTGTCCGTCCGTCCGTAAACACGATAACTCTCGAAAAAATGAACGAATCAAATCCATCTTTGGCAGACTTTTTCTAGGTCCTAAAAGAAAGGACGACTTCGTTAACCAGACATTTTTGATAAAAATTCTAAAAGTGAACGCATTTTGAAAATTTTTGAGACCACTTTTTTCTGAATTTGAAAATTATATGTACGGATATTTATGGTATTGAAAAGAACAAATAATTTATCCTAATGGCTTTTTTCGATAAAAAGAAAATTCTCAAGAGTTATAGCGTTTTCAAAATTTTTTTAATCAACCGAAAATCAAAATTTGAAGCCGAAAAACGCACGATATGAAAAAAAGTAAAGAGAAGAATAACATTTCTTTTTGAAAGTCCTAAAAGATTACCATAAACAATTTTTTGATTTTCTTCAAAAATCGAAAATGGAAACAGCACGAATCACTGCATCTATAGAATCTCGATAAGGTAGGTTTCTATGGACTGGCTTTTATAATCTCTGAATTAAATTAGTTATCTAGAAAGCAATGTACCATCCTCGATTTCTATAAAAACTATATTAACTTTGGATTGTTTAATTTCTATAAACTATATTAACTTTGGATTTAAAAATTTCCAGAAAGCAGATATTTACTGTGTCATTTTTTATAATGTTTGATTCACAGTTTCCTTGCAATGAATTTTAATACTACTGAATTTACTTTTGTTATTTATGATGCTTTATTTTATTGTTTAACGTAAATAAATAGAATCTTTTTTTAGCAGATTACTCTATTATTTGAAAGATGATTTCAACGTTTCTTAGTCAATTCCAATATTTATGTAGCTAATTTATTTTATAAATTCTAGCAAGCGTTTTCAAATTGTATTTTCTTCATCTGAAATGGCTGATTTGGCATCCTAGCTATATCAATATAAAATTCTAAATCTGCTACAGTGATCAACTGTATGTAATCAGACCTATTAAGAATCTGTTTGTATTTTTCAAGTCACTTAATCGCAAAGCCTTCTGTAATCTCACAAAATTATTTCTGATTTTAAACATTTTTTAATACATAGCTCTCTCCCTCTCTCTCTCTCTCTCTCGCTATCCATCTCTCTTTCCCCCTAAACTATACATGCTGCATATCGTTTAGCATCTTTATCTGTTAAAATATCCCCTCTTTGACGAAATATTCTACAAGGTGCTAAATTATAATCGATACTTCTAGACACGTTTGAAATATAACTATATAAATATATATAATAAATATATAAAATAAAATATAATTATTTCGCATCCTAGTTATATACACTGTATGTAAAAGGACCTCTTAAAAATCTGCTGGTATTTTTCGAGTCGCTCAATCGTAAAGCCTTCTGCAATATTACAAATTTTACAAAATTATTTTTTTAATTCAAATTTTTTTAATACATGGCTCTCCTCCATCTATTTTTCACTTGACTGCTTCACTGCTTGACGCACGATGCTTCACGCCAGAGAATTAGAACCGGTTGAGAAAAATTAAAATGTGTTAATATGTTAATGAATTAAATTTTAATTAGTTGAGTCAATTTCCTATTCTAATTTTAAGCAAGTGAAAAGAAAGTTGATGAAAATCGGTTGATATCTTCAATGTCAGTTGAAGGTTCTTGTAATTTGGCGTGTTCTTAACGATATGGTCAATTACTCGAAATGTGAACCGATTTTCATCAACTTTTTTTTCATTTTCTTAAAATTACATCAGGAAAATGATTCAGATAATTAGAATTGAATTGAGCCATATCTTCAGGGTTTTAGTTATTGAAACAGCCTTAAATCTCATGACAATTAAAGGGTCCTCATAGCTATCTATTAATATATCCCCTCTTTGTTAAAATATTCTACAAGGTTCTAAATTATAATCGACACATCTAGTCACGTTTGAAATATAACGTTTTTACAGTTTAAAAAATGTAATGCGTCACTAAAAATAACTTTAAAGTTGTTTACAAAAAAATTGCGTAGTATAATTTGATGAAGCCATTCAGAATATTGTGGAAACATATCACGAACCACCACAGCTGTAGAATATCGGTAAGGTAGGTTTGTATGGTCTCTGATAGTAATATATATCTACCTTTTTTGTTGCTGAAGATTCAACATTATAGAAAAAGAATTTTAATGCTAAATTAGATCATTCTCGATTTCTATAAAGACTGGCCAGTAACTTAAGTTGAAGATTGAAAAAATTTTCGAATATTTTATTATATTTTGTATTTTTTAAACTTTTGTTTTAAATCTTTAATGTGTCTCTAGTTCTCGCTCGCTTGCTACTTGATACGAGAATATGGCGACAAGGATCCCTGAGCATTAGATCTACCTTATGGAATCCTATTATTATGATTTTGGATACCTTTATTGCGCCTAAACCATTCAAGTGACTTTGAATATTTCTTTATTTTAATTTTCTGGTTGATTCTAGACTACAGAATAATGTTTCAGGTAGAAGTTTTTAGTTAAAGTTCTGTTGAAGTTTTCAAAAAATATTTCTTCGAATTGCCACCCTCTCATGTGAATGTGACATAAACCATCTACGTCATCATCTTATCTCCCGAGCGGCGGCTCAGCAATCATAGGGGATCAGAAATTACCCTGAAAACAATCATACCACACACTCTACATCAAAGACACCGAATATTTCTCAGAATTATATTGACAATAACAAACAATTATATTCAACGATAAATTCATCAATATATAGGAAACATGACACCACTTACTTCATCATATCTTCTGGCGGCTCACTTATCAGGGGATGATCACTCATCGGCTAGCACAAAACTAGCACTCTTAACCTGCTCACACGGATGCACACCTTATAACTAACACGGATATGCACTTACCCATAGCGATCCGGACTCCGTCTTACGTATGGCTATTCGTACGGAAAAAAGTTGAAACATGGCAACACTGTAGATAAGGATTCCTGAAACTATGGTGACGTCATCAGGATGGAACTTTGGTTACCCTTAAAATTGTTTAACATTATATGAAATATGACGCCTCTGTCGGCAAATATCAAAGGAGAACATTTAATTAATTTAGTTCACGTAGATAAGGATTCCAGGAATCGATGATGACTTCATTAGAATGGAATTTTGTTCAACGAGAATTGTTTAAAATTATATGAAATATGACGGTCCTGTCGGCAAATATCAAAGGAGAATGTTTAATTAATTAACTTCACATAGATAAGGATTCCAGGAATCAACGATGACGTAATGAGAATGGAATTTTGTTAACCGAGAATTGTTATAATATCACGAGAGTGGTTGCAGATCTCGGAAATCTTTAATGATACACCATCGCGATAAAACATTTATTACATATTACTTAAGGGTGAAAAACCTTTAATTCCGGGGATAGCAGGTATTACATAGCCTAATATTGCGATATCATATATCATATCATATTCCATATTTTTCGGGCTGAAAATATCCATTCTCTTGATTTTTAACAATTTATTTACAATATCGATAGTGTGGATCGTTCAAAACTGTGATTCGTAAGTCAGCACAAGGAGCGAAACCAATCTTACAGCCTTCTGCACTCTAGCCGCAAGTTTACTATTCGTACGGAAAAAATGGTCCAGAACTGCCCCTATCTATCTACTTAAGTTGTGCAGTATAAAAGTATATATTCACATGGTAGAAATCTGATGTGCTTTCTGCAAATCGCTGCGATGCAAGGATGTCGTGCACTTCTTTATGACACATTTCAATGAATTAAATTATTACCAAGAGCCGTCCGCCTGCGCGTGATCGCAAAAATTTGACAACACGTGTTACGAAAGACCCGGTAACGTACAATAATCAAACTGATTTTTTCTTCCCAAAAACTCGTGGCAAATTAGTAATGTGGATATAGAAAATCATTCTTTGATTCAAAGGAATAATTTTCTTATTTAAAATGACTGATTCTCAAGAAATTATTTCTTTCATTTTTCCTAGTAATTTTTGTTTAAAAATAATTTTTTTTTAAGTCAAACAACTCATTTAAACCAACAATTTCTTTAAAGGAAGAAAGTATGTGACATTGTTGATTAAAGTTAAATGAAATTTCTTTAATGTAAAAACATTTATATCTTGAATCAAAAGAACCTAGTCAAAAAAATCTGCTTTTTTTCAATTTAATCAGAAGTTTTTTGTGGGTGCAATGTTTTGAGGGTTCAAAAATTAAGGTGAAATTCGTTGACCAGATTAATTCAGCTAAAATAAAAAAAATTTAGAGCATTTTCAAAACTCAAACAATTCCTCTTAAATCCCTAAAAAACTTGGCTTGATTTGTAGGATGCAAATTTATATTTCCTCCTGATATCGAAAAACCTACCTACCTACCTACCTACCTACCTACCTACCTACCTACCTACCTACCTACCTACCTACCTACCTACCTACCTACCTACCTACCTACCTATCTACCTACCTTACCTACCTACCTACCTACCTACCCTACCCTACCTACCTACCCTACCTACCTACCTAACCCTACCCTACCTACCCTACCTACCTCTCCCCCCCTCTACACACACACACACACACACGCACGAATTGAAATTCAGGTATGCTCGCTCTTCAATTAAGAATATATCTGTAAACTGAAAACTAGTGTAACCTTAAGTTAATACACTAGCCTAACTGAAATTAAGGGTAATATTCTAACTAAAAACCAGGAATTTCTCACGCCTTATCGACACTCCTCGGCTTTTCTTATATAATAGTTATTCGTTTTAGAAAATATAGAAGTTGGATTCAAACTTGTAAGAATAGAGGAAAAGAGAGGAAAAATAGAGGAAAAGTAAGAAAAATGAAGAAAAAAAGGGTATATTGGGAGCAGGTGCGTTCCAAAATCTGTAGTACCTGAAGTACCAGAAGTTCTGAACGTTCAAATGAACGAAATATTTTTCGACATTTATATTTTACGCATAAGTATTGTTCCAACTACAATTTAAATTATTCATTTTTATTATTTTTTTAATAATAAATTATTTCCAATATAAATTAAAAAATCTTTTAGCACTTTTCCTGGTTTGCAAACTCATCAGTAAATAATTTCCTTCATTTGAACGTTCAGAACTTCAACCACATGATATTTCTGCTACGAGGGTAGTTCAATAAGTCCTTAGAATGACGAACAGATGGCGCGCGAATCGCTCCAAATCATCTGTTTTCAGTCAGCACCACTCCCGACTAGATATATG
>NC_046657.1:183047000-183048218 GCF_010883055.1 Belonocnema kinseyi
GAGGGAGCTCTTCTTAATATTTTGACACCAAAATCATGTCGATACACCTTACTGACTGCGAGTAAAGCCACCCACGCTTTAACTTGACAGACTGTATATATATATATATATATGTGTGAATTTGAACATGATCCGAATACTTTCGATTTTTAGGTGGTATCACTCCATAAATAATTCTCCATATGACCTCATGATAAAATTAATAACCAAGTTTCTTGTCTGAGTTAAATGTTGCAAATTCGAGGTGAGCTAAGTTAATATATTTTCTTGTACCAGTACGAGAAAAACTATCAGAGACAAAGTGAATTTTGTTCAATATTTTCAGATCATGCTGTGTCACAGCCAATCTCAATGGGAGGCAGAAGAATGGCCGTTGGAAGTGGATTTCATCATCAAACATCTGAAGTCAGTGCCGTCCTTAGCCCAAGAAGCAGGTGAGTGAAGAATATTGTGAATTCATTTCCTGTGAGACAAAAAGGAGTAAAGTAACCACACGATATATGATTCAGTACAGCCAACAGCGAAATGCAGTAAAATGCTTAAAATTTCTCCCCTTTCCACCTCCAAAGATACGTTTCAAAATTCATACTCCTATAGGATTTTTTCGTAGAATTCAAAAATCCAGTTACATTTTTTTCTCCATAATTCTTTATTGTGCAGATACCAATCTGTAGCCCATAAAAAGACCTTCACAATTTTTAAAAGCTTTAAAGTTCAGTAACATTTATCTGGTATATTAGTCCACTAATGATCCCCCATACTTATCAGTAATATTAAGAACCCACTTTTTTCTGGGCCTAGAATACAATTCTTCCTGATAAGAAACTTAAAATATGTTAATAGGGTTGTTTACAAAGTTAGAGATCACTGTTTCTAATGATTATATCTTATAGTTTACTATTTATAATTTAATGTTGAAGTTTTAATTGTTGAACTATCTCGATTAGAAGATCTCTGTAAAGTCAAAGGGGTAGTGTTTTCCACCCATCGCAGCTAAGGCATCACTGATTGTCACAAAATTGTTATGCGTACATTTTGTATCGTTTTCGTAAATGTTGATACGAGGGTAGTTCAATAAGTCCTTAGAATGAAGTATAAAAACAATTTTTTTTGGGTAATTTTTTTTTTACTTTTCAACATAATCTCCTTGGAGCTCTATACACTTGGTCAATCGCTTTTCAAGTTTTTTTAATCCTTCAGAAAAGTGCGTTTTCGGAA
>NC_046657.1:183048318-183053534 GCF_010883055.1 Belonocnema kinseyi
TTAAAAAAACTTGAAAAGCGATTGACCAAGTATATAGAGCTCCAAGGAGATTATGTTGAAAAATAAAAAAAAATTTACCCAAAAAAAATTGTTTTTATACTTAATTCTAAGGACTTATTGAACTACCCTCGTACGATCAAATTTGAAATGTTCAACTTTTCGATCAAATTAAAAAATTTATCGTAGTCCTGTAGGGATTTCTAAAAGCAAAGTTTTTCTTTTCTTGGCTTTTTTTCATATCATGCGTTGTTTGGCTTAAAATGTTCCATTTCAGTTTATTTTTTTTTGGATTTTGAAAATGCTCTAAAACTGATCATTCTCTTTTTATTGAAAAAAGTCATGGGGATAAATTTTTTGAGTTTCTGAGTACTATGAACAACCGTATATACAATTTTCAAATCTTGAAAAAATGTGGTTTCAAAAATTTTTTGTACGATCAAATTTGGAATTTTTAATTTTTCGACCAAATTAAAAAAATTGTTATCGTAACCTTGAAGGCTTTTAAAAAGTAACGTTTTTTTCTCTTGACTTTTTTTCGTATCATGCGTTGTTTGGCTTAAAATGTTCATTTTAATTTATTTTTTTCGATTTTGAAAATGCTCTAACTCTAGTAATTTTTGATTTTTCAAAAAAAGTCATTACGATGAATTGTTCAACTTCTTGAGTACTATAAATAACCGTACAGAGAATTTTGGAATTTTTAAAAAAGTGGTCTCAAAAATATTTAAAATGTGCCCACTTTTTGAATTTTTATGCAAAATGGCTGGCTAACGAACTTGACCTTTAGTTTAGGACACTAAACGGGTGTGCCAAAGGGTAATCTAATAGATTAATTTTTTCGAAAGTTAACGTGTTCACAGACAGACACAGGCAGACACATTCGTAAAAACCTGTTTTTCGGTTTCAGAGGGTCTCAAAACGTGGACATTTGACAAAAACTGGGGGGGCGGGGTCAATTTTTACACAAATCTAATACCTTCTCTGATGAGAAAACTGAGTAAAAACTATTCGGGTGCTAACACATTTTAGACGAACTTCCTAATATCAATATCGATATTTTTTCAATTTACATTTTCTTGGAATAGAAATCGATTCTCAGTTTTTTATTTGCAGTTACTTATTTAGTGATAGTTTGAACACATGTACTTTACTTAATTAATCCATACTGCCGTGTAAAGCGCATTTTTCTGTTTTTTTTTTAATTTTGCTTGGCACATTATTGAAACCTTATTCGCTTTTGTAATAATTTCCTGCCAGGGAAATTCGTCTAAATGTCAGGGAAAAGTCAAGGAAATATCAGGGAAATTGAGAAATTTAATCTTGTGGTCACCCTGATAGGTGTCCGAAACTCATGCGCCGTCCCAGTTGCAAGTAAACCCACATCCAAGTTTAGTTCATTATATCTCTGCTTTGAAACATTAAATTGTGATGAAACTTGTACTCATTTGTTAGAAATTGAGTCTACTCTAAAAAGGACCCCGCACAATTTACATTCAAATCCGGCCCGGTCAAATTGGCTAAAATTGCAATATAATATAGTTCAAAGTCTCCTGATGATCAAAAAATCCTAATGGGTACTAGACCAAAAAATTAAAAGTTTTCGAGATAGGCGGGGCTGAAAGCGAAAAATATGACCACAAGCGAATCTAATGTTCCGCTTGAAACTTGAAGATAAGGTGCAGATTTTTCAATAAACTGTGTATTCATTGACTGAACTGTCTTCCACCTTTTAATATTTCGAACAGTATTTACAGTCCCAGGACAGCGCCATGATTTCGCCTATTACTAACAGGGCAGCGCCATTTTGTTGCCCTTATTAGCTGGACTGGTCTTACCAGTGTTTCTAGTATTTTCAGTGATTGTGCTAACCACAGTTTATTGAAAAATCTGCACCTTATCTTCAAGTTTCAAGCGGGACATGAGATTCGCTTGTAGTCATATTTTTTGCTTTCAGCCCCACCTATCTCGAAAACTTTTGATTTTTTGTACTGGTACCCATTAGGTTTTTTTGATCAGGAGGCTTTGAACTATATTATATTGCAATTTCAGCCAATTTGACCGGGGACGGATTTTAATTTAAATTGTGCGGGGTCCTTTATTCTTCAACATTTGTGATTTTCTGCATGGTTACAAAGTTACAGCGAAAATAGTTCTAACGGCAGTTCTAATGGCCATATCTTCTTATTGACTAGAGATGAAAAATTGATTCAATATAACTGATTTGTGTCAAATTTTATAGGCTTTCTAACGAATAATAAAGTTAACGCATACAAAATAGTAAGTGTAGTGATTCATCATGACAACCTGAAAAAAACATGAATTTTCGCACTTTTTTCAAATAACAAAATCGATGTCACATTTTTTTGCAGTATAATCCAGAAAACATTCCTCATGGAGAGAATACAAAGATTTTAAGCCAAAAATTGTGACCATGGAATGGTTTTAGACGAAGTAAGAACAATTAACCTACAAAAAATTGAGTTTTCTCTTTATTCCTTCCATTTCTGATTTTTTTAAGCTAAAATTAGTTAATTTTGATGGCAGAATAAAAATTAAGGAAAAAATTGTATGGGGCGCACCGGATGTATGTACAAGCGTATGTACGATTTGTAGGTGGATACCTTAAGCGTCACGAGCTAGCTTACAAAGATCATCGAGAGATCAGCTTTGTATCAATTGGCAAAAAAATTCTTTACAGAAACTTTTTTTCTTTTAGTACGAAAGACGATTGAACTAAAACTGATGAAAAGTTGCAAACTCGTTTTGTCGATACGAAGACAAAACCAGGAAATTTAATGTATCATTTAATGATACCTGATGATCGAATAACACTAATATTAAAAAAGTATTCTTCAGCTACGGAAAATCACGTTTTTTCGAAAATAAGGACCAGAAAGCAAGCTGTAAACTGCAAAAAAATGATCACGTTAATGTACACTGAGCAAAGAACTCCCCAACAGTTCAGGTGTCTTTTTTTTATACGAAGTATCAGAACGGCCACAAGATTATATTTTATCAATTTCCCTGATATTTTCTTGAATTTTTCCTGACATTTAGACGACATTCTATAAAAAAATGTAAATTGAAAGAATATTGATATTAGAAAGTGCTTCCAAACTAATATTAAAACATAGCAATTTTTATTTTTCCTTACAACTACTTCATTTCCTTGACATTTCCTTACAAACTTTTTTCCCCTGACTTTTCCCTGCCATGTGGCCACCCTGAGAATTGATGCGCTCGCACGTCTGTTTCGAATGAGCACCCAAATATTTAAGGGGATTTATTAGACTGGCAAAACGGGATTCCATTTTTAAGCAGCAATTTTGAATAATTTTTCCTGCTTTTTTGCATACGGCACCTAAATGTTGGTCTATTTTGCTGACCAGTGCCGGTTTTTGGAAAACATCTTTATATTTTGTTCAGTAAGCAAAAAAGAGAGAACAATAGAGAAAAATAGCAGTGACATTCAGTTTGGATTCTCGCAGCATTCTCATCAGATACATTAAGCTAGCACCTCCACAATAGAATTTTTGAATTTTTCACAGCTCAGAATTTTGGGTTTTTTTTGGGCTTTTTTCGGGCTGCAATAAAAATTTTTGGGCTCCTTTACTTTTTTCAAAAAATTAATTTTCTTGTGGAGGTGCCAGCTCACATTCACCCAGCACCTCCACTTCTTTAAATCATTAAATAATAAAAATTGAATTATACCAGATTTTTGGGCTTTTTTTGGGCTTTTTTTGGGCTCAATACGCAAAAAAAAAATTTTCCCCAAACCAACCCTTAACTTCCAAAATCAACGCCCTTCAAAAAATTGAAAATTTTCAGTTATTTATTAAAGGGATATTTTTGGGCTTTATTTGGGCTCCCAGAAAATACCCACTTCGATTTTTGGGCTCCAACACTTACAGTAAAAAATTAACCCCATTGAAACACGCAGATATGAAATTGTCAAAAAGAACTTTTATTACATTTTAGAGCTTGAATAAAGTCTCTGATTTTTGGACTCCTCGAAAATACACGCTACGATTTTTGGGCTTCAACCCTTAACGTCAAAAATCAACCCACGTACATACTACTTTGTCAAAAAATGAATTTTTATAGAATTTTTCAATGGAAATACAGTCTCTGATTTTTGGGCACCTCGAAAATACCCGATATGATTTTTGGGCTTCAACCCTTAACGTCAAGAATGAACCCCTCTCTGCCACGTAGATACACTGTAAAAAAGATTTGTGTAAAATTACAAAGTTTCGGAAAATTAAATATTGTATCATTGTAAATATCACACAATCCACTGTGTGATTTTACAAAAATATGTGAAATTACATCCTCTAGCGATGTAAATAAAAGGACCCTCGAACAGCAGTGTAACGTTACACACTCGATGGAAATAAAATTACACATTCCCTCAAATTTTTGATTTATTATTAATTTGAAACTTAGAATAATAAATCAAATATTATGTGAATACGAAAGCGTCTCTCGTGTTGGTTATTTATCGATGTCTTCATCCTTCAATTTTGGAGCATTTTTATTTTTAATGCGAGGAAATTTACAGCTTTGGTTAACTTTTTTGACAGCTTTCACACAAAGTAGACCGAATCCGAGCTATCCCTATTTTGCCTTTTACATTTTCTGCTATTGTAACGGAAAAATATGGATATTCAAAACGTATATTTCATATTTTTTACGGAATATTTAAACATAAAAAAAATATCCATAGTATCTTATGTCTTTTAGGTAAGTGGTAACGTGTCTGTCTTGTGTTTCTTCAATCTCCATGAAACTGTACGAAGTTTGAGCTTTCGAGTATTTTCGAAGAGTCCAAGAATCAGAGACTGTATTTCTATTGAAAAATTCTAGAAAAATTTATTTGCAGACAAAGTTGTATTTACGTGGAAGAGAGGGGTTGATCTTCGACGTTAAGGGTTGAAGCCCAAAAATCATATCGGGTATTTTCGAGGAGCCCAAAAATCAGAGACTGTATTTCCATTGAAAAATTCTAAAAAAAAATTATTTGCAGACAAAGTTGTATTTACATGTAAGAGAGGGGTTGATTTTTGACGTTAAGGGTTGAAGCCCAAAAATCATATCGGGTATTTTCGAGGAGACCAAACATCAGAGACTGTATTTCCATTGAAAAATTCTAAAAAAATTTATTTGCAGACAAAGTTGTATTCACGTGGAAGAGAGGGGTTGATTTTTGACGTTAA
>NC_046657.1:183053634-183067106 GCF_010883055.1 Belonocnema kinseyi
TGACGTTAAGGGTTGAAGCCCAAAAATCATATCGGGTATTTTCGAGGAGCCCAAAAATCAGAGACTGTACTTCCATTGAAAAATTCTAGAAAAATTTATTTGAAGACAAATTCTATTTACGTGGAAGAGAGGGGTTGATTTTTGACGTTAAGGGTTAAAGCCCAAAAATCATATAGGGTATTTTCGAGGAGCCCAAAAATCAGGCTGTATTTCCTTTGAAAAATTCTAGAAAAATTTATTTGCAGACAAAGTTCTATTTACGTAGTAGAGAGGGGTTGATTTTTGACGTTAAGGTTTGAAGCCCAAAAATCGTAGCGTGTATTTTCGAGGAGCCCAAAAATCAGGGACTGTACTTCCATTGAAAAATTCTAGAAAAATTTATTTGCAGACAAAGTTCTATTTACGTGGAAGAGAGGGGTTGGTTTTTGACGTTAAGGGTTAAAGCCCAAAAATCATATCGGGTATTTTCGAGGAGCCCAAACATCAGAGACTGTATTTCCATTGAAAAATTCTAAAAAAATTTATTTGCAGACAAAGTTGTATTCACGTGGAAGAGAGGGGTTGATTTTTGACGTTAAGGGTTGAAGCCCAAAAATCATATCGGGTACTTTCAAGGAGCCCAAGAATCACGAGACTGTACTTCCATTGAAAAATTCTAGAAGAATTTATTTGCAGACAAAGTTGTATTTACGTGGAAGAGAGGGGTTGATTTTTGACGTTAAGGTTTGAAGCCCAAAAATCGTAGCGTGTATTTTCGAGGAGCCCAAAAATCAGAGACTTTATTCAAGCTCTAAAATTTAATAAAAGTTATTTTTTGACCATTTCATATCTGCGTGTTACAATAGGGTTAATTTTTTACTGTAAGTGTTGGAGCCCAAAAATCGAAGTGGGTATTTTCTGGGAGCCCAAAAAAAGCCCAAAAATATCCCGTTAATAAATAACTGAAAATTTTCAATTTTTTGAAGGGGGTTGATTTTGGAAGTTAATGGTTGGTTTGGGGAAAATTTTTTTGCGGATTTTAAGAGCCCAAAAAAGCACAAAATTCTGGTGTAATTGAATTTTTATTATTTAGTGATTTAAAGAAGTGGAGGTGCTGGGTTAATGTAAGCTGGCACCTCCACAAGAAAATTGATTTTTTGAAAAAAGTAAAGGAGCCCAAACATATTTATTGCAGCCCAAAAAAAGCCCAAAAATAGCCCAAAATTCTGAGCTATGAAAAATTCAAAAATTTTCAAGGAGCCCAAAAATCAGAGACTCTATTACCATTCAAAAATTCTAAAAAAATTGATTTTTTGACAAAGTAGTATCTACGTGGGTTGATTTTTGACGTTAAGGGTAGAAGCTCAAAAATCGCAACGGGTATTTTCGAGGAGCCCAAAAATCAGAGACTCTATTTCCATTAAAAAATGCTACAAAAATTTATTTGCAGACAAAGTTGTATTTACGTGGTAGAGAGGGGTTGATTTTTGACGTTAAAGGTTAAAGCCCAAAAACGTAGCGGTTATTTTCGAGGATCCCAAAAATCAGAGACTTTATTTCCATTGAAAAAATCCAGAAAAATTCATTTTTTGACAAAGTAGTATCTACGTGGGTTGATTTTTGACGTTAAGGGTTGAAGCCCAAAAATCGTAGCGTGTATTTTCGAGGAGGCCAAAAATCAGAGACTTTATTCAAGCTCTAAAATGTAATAAAAGTTATTTTTCGACAATTTCATATCTGCGTGTTTCAATGGGGTTAATTTTTTACTGTAAGGGTTGGATCCCAAAAATCGAAGTGGGTATTTTCTGGGAGCCTAAAAAAGCCCAAAAATATCCCGTTAATAAATAACTAAAAATCATGACCCTTTCATTGTTATGAAATGCAGATCAGTTACAAGAACTTAATGTATGAAAGTATGAGTTGATTCAATTTCAATGAGCAGAATTAGTTTTTCATGTAATTTTAAGAAAGTGAAAACAAGATCCATGAAAATTGGTTAATATTTGCATTAATTAAAGAAATTATAAGTTGAACACGAAAGTATAGCATTGAGCATATTCATTGAGATGAGATTCATACCGGTTACAAAACCTAACATTTGAAAGGATGACTGGATTCAATTCTAATTACCAGAATTAGTTTTCTTGATATAATTGGAAGAAAGAGAAAAAAATATTCCTAAAAATCAGTTAATGATTGCAGTAAGAATGGAAGCGTTGAAGCTTTTGCCGACTACTTGACACCGAGCTTACTAACTGACTTCTGTCATTAAAAATGATCATTTTCATCTTGTGCACTTGGATTTCAAATGATGAACATTTAAATGAGATTAAATGCAAAATCGGGTTAAATATATGAGCGGTAAATATTCTATCTGTATATAAGCGGACAATAATATTAAAATGTATGTTTTTGAGAGATGCACAGCATCCTTGAATCGCAGATTTTCACATATTTATATTCGGTAAATATCACTTAGCGAGTTTCCAAGTTGGAATCCAGATTTCGATCAAATATTTAAATTGAAAAGAAACAGCATACTCTGACAATTAATCCACTTACTTTTATAGGAGGTAGATCTTCTTAATCTTTACACAATTTCCACATAAATTGTTCTATGGATGACAAATAACACTTTAAAAACTTCTGTCAACATTTTATCGAATTTAATCGAATATAAAGGGGTGGAAATCTGCGATTTAAGGATGATGCACATCTCTCAAAAACATCTATTTCAATAGTTTTCCCGTTTATATATAGATATAGACCGACATGAATCTCATGTCAATGAAAGGATAGTTCGTTCCGCATGATTCGAAACGCTACGGCTTATCTGGCTATACTATCGTGTGCACTTTAAAATTTCTATTATTACTGCAAATATTAACCAACTTTTATGAATCTTGTTTTCACTTTCTTCGAATCATATGAATAAACTGATTCTGATAATTAAAATTGAATCAATCCATGCAACAATGAAAAGGTCATGATTTACGAGCAATTTGACGTTTCCCAGAATGCCTGCCTCCTGAGTTTCACGAAGGTCGATGAGAATGCTGCGAGAATTCAAACTGCGTGTCACTGCAATTTTTCTCTATTGTTCTCTCTTTTTTGATTATTAAACAAAATATAAAAATGTTTTCCAAAAATCGGCACTGGTCAGCAAAATAGACCAACAATTAGATGCCGTATGCAAAAAAGCAGGAAAAAATATTCAAAATTGCGGCTTTAAAATGGAATCCCGTTTTGACATACCAATAAAACCCCTTAACCGTGCAAGCGCACCAATCCTTTGTTTAAAAAAAAAAAACAGGCACTGAAATTATTGGGGAGTTCGTGGCTTCGTGTATACACGTTGGCAAGGGACAAGAAGACTCGCGAAGAAAAAATACTTCGTTTTGTAAGAGGCAAAGGGACTCAACATTCAAAAAGCACCACAAATAAAGTGTGTTTCCAGGTTCACCTCATGGTGAACTCTGGAAACTTACAATGTAAAAAAATGGTTTAGCTGTCCCGGCTAGACGTTTAGCTAGATTTCGTCTAGTAAGGAAATATAGCTGTGTTAACTAAATATTTCGATAATTTATATAGATCATTTTTAAATTTATCTGCTATATCATCAGAGATTGTACTTTACCGACAGTAGATCAACCTTCCAAACCATGAAGGTAGAAAATCTACACAATATCGATCAAGTTAAGAATCTTCAATGACAGAAAATGCTTAACGTCTTCATAACACAGCTAGAAATTTAGATAACCCAGCTATATTTTCTTACAAAATAATATATACGTTTTATTGAGTCCCCTTACTTTGGTATGACGTTGAGGTCCTCATGGGGTCGTTGAAGATCCCAGCCGAATTTTTTTATTGCGTAGCAGCTTTTTAATATTTTGAAGGGAAATTTTGTTGGGCTTTCTCTTTAGACCCTTAAGTGCCTTACTATAAGATAATTTTACTTTTTAAATGATTTTTAATTTCAAGATATTAAAAACAAAATTAAAAACTGTAAAAGAACGAACTTCGTGCATTTCAATATAAAGTGTCAGGGCACTAATATAAAGTGTCAGGGCACTAACAACGCCATGGGGACCTTTAAGGGTTAAAGGGGTAGAATTCTACTTTTTAAAAGAATAATTTTTAAAAATGATGTGGGAATATGTAAAAAATCTATTTTAATCTTTAATTTTGAAAAATCGAGGCTAAGTTTCTTTCGAAAAAAAATATATAATTATCTTAAAGTCTATGAAAAGAGCTTTTTAAAATACCCAAACTTTTTTTAAATCCAAGAAGTCCAAGCTGAGTTATTCTTACTTGAACTTCGGCGTGCATAGGCAAAAGCTGAAATTTTTTTGCTCTAAAAGTCGTTGCTCTAAGGTCTTAAAATTTACACCATGACTTACATCAATAGTATTATAATATAAGTAAATTTGATCAAGATCCGAATTATTTGGATTTTTAGGTGATATCACTTCAGAAATGATGCCCCTTATACTCGAGAGGGCCAATATTAAATCTACTGATTTAGTCCTTCCCAGGACTGTTAGTCCATGCAGTTTCTCAGCGCACAGGCAGTGTCAATAATGCGTGGCCACAATCTACAGACTGTTTACGTTTCCAGAGATTCATTTACGTCTCAATGCTAGGGCGAAGCAAACCCCGAAACTGCTCTTAAGGGCATGTGATACTTAGAAAATTGTTGATTTTACCAGTTTTAGACAGGGACTGAGAGTGAATCCCGAGTGAGCCGAAAGTGATGCTGTAAACACGCTCTTTAGGAGATATATTCTGTATGAGAACGGTAGCTTGAAAGAGGCGTCAACCAATCGCTCAGGGTCCGAGTCATCCCTCCGCAAACAATTGGGGAAATGATTCAGGCAGGCAAGTTGGTGCCTCGAACGAATCCGGAGAAGAGTAATTCTTCACTGAACGAACTCTGCCCCCACTCCGGTATAGATGGAGTCAGTAGAGGAACGAATGACTGGAATGATCGGACTTACTGACTCTCTATAGGATTTGAATCTTCTAGGGAGCTGAATCCTAAGAGTAAAACCCCTTTGCTTTTTCTCAAGAGATCGATCTCTTAGTGAGTGAGAAGGTACCGTTTCTGATGAGGCTTTTGGAAATCAAACTTTACTGCATGGCGCTACATACAATATTTTTTCTAATTTTGACAAACTGTCACTAGTTGAAATTATTGTTGACTAATGCATTGTTATTATTTTTTGTTCATAAATCATCATTAATCAGCATTTGACAATTACCTCTTTGATAAATAATGTGAATTATTATACATGATTTTCTTTTGTTAAAATGATTTATTTTTTTCAGCTACATAAGGCGCAAAATAAATGTTTACACAACTTCGAAATTGGATAAATAATGCAGATTTCTTCAAATGTACGGATTGCCTAGAAAAAACAGGAACACATTTTATATTACCAAATTGTCAACAGATTCCAATGTTTTTAAATATATTTCTTTGTCTTGTTTTAACAATTGTGTATCATTTTCTTCTCAGAATCCATTTTCTGCTTTCTTGCGATAAGAACTGCATACGTTGAATACAATTAAATAAAAGGTATTACTTTATACGGAAATAATTCGTAGAAGTAATGTCTAATTTTTAAGACATAAAAGTGCTTACAGAAAAAAAGATAATACCTAAACGTATAAAACTAGTCGGCAATTTTGTGAAATTAAATGTTTCTCCTTATTTTTCTATAGTTAATATATGTGTACTGCAAAGGTGGGTATTATTTAACTGAGTGTGAAATTTTTGGAGAAAATTATTTTCATGTAATCATTAATTTAAAAAGTCATGAAGTGAACAAAATAGAAGCATTATGCCACTAATATATGGAAAAGTATAATGTTAACATTCAGTATAATTGTTTACAAAATTGAGAATTTTGTACAAAAAGGACTGTACTCTTCTAAAAGTATTCATTTTTCATAAATTACGGGGAAAATGTTCATAGCCCGGCAATTAATTACAATGTTATGCAAGATTCCTATTTGGACAAAGAAAAACCTTCTTATTAGGATAAAATGTAATAATTTATTATTTTTTGTGCATACAAAATTAGAGTATTCGATTTTTATTTAGAAAAGTCAAAAATTTTTAATCAATATTTAATATTTAAGTCGAAATGAAGCTATGTACAATGAATTGTAATTGTAAAGACATATTAATTATTCATAAATTTTTAATAGCATATATTAAAAATTAATTAAGAAATTACTGTGTCATTTGATTGATATTAAACAGCCTCCTGCGGTCATGCGGCGGCGCTAGTAGTAACTTTGTTCTAGCTGTTTTCACTGTTGTATGCCTTTTGTCATGTAAAGCCCGTACACAAACTCTTTAAAATGTTTCAAGAAAACGGTTTAATTATATAATTATTGTGAAATTAACACTGTGAATTTTTGTTAATAGTGTTTTCCTGTTTTTTTATCGAATCACTTACATTAATTTATAAAAACGTTTTGAATTAGTTCCTAAAATCTTTAAAAAGTGTGAAAAATTTTAAAGCAAAATTTTGCCATTTTACATAATGTTATAAAAAATTTGAGTGAGTTGAAGATATATTTAAAAGTTTTGAAACGATTTAAAAATAATTAAAAATTGAAAAGATTTTTTAATAATTTTGTAAAGTTTCACGAAAATGAAAGACCCTTTTTCACGTTTCTAAGAAAAATTTAAATAATTTTTTATTTCGAAAAACTAATTTGAAGAGACTATTTAAAAAGATTTTAGAAGATTAAAAAAATAGTCAAAGCAGAATCTGAAAAATTTCGAGGCAATTTTTTTAATTTTGCAGAAAAATTGAAAATTGCAGAAAGAATAAAAATTTGTTTAGAAATTAGAAGGTTTAGAAGGTCTGACAAGATTTAAAAAAAAAATTTTCTTATATTCGTGTGCAAGTTTTAAATAATTTTTTATTTTTAAAAATGAACTTTATGAGAAAATTGAAAAAGGTTTTTCAGCATAACAAAGGATTTCCTAAAATTTCTAAAAATAGTTTAGAATATTTTAAAACAAAATGTTTCAATTTGGCAAGATTGCAAAATAAAATCGAACAAAAATTGGGCAAATTCAAGAAACATATAGTTGAATTTTAAAGTTTTTACTGTTTTCAAGAGAATAAACAAATTTTCGTAAAATTCCTGGAGAAATTTAGAAGATTGCAAGGTCATTTTTTAAATCTTGGAATATGTGAAAATTTTGCGAAAAATTTGCCAGTTAAAAATAATTTCAGGAATTTAAGACGTTTTGAATAGATTACAAATATTTGAAAAATCGGAAACATTTTCGAAAATGTCTCAAATATTTATTGATTCCTTTTTGATTTTCGATTAACATGAATGTTGTCCAAGATAAAAAAATATTCATTAATGGTCTTTCATTAAGAGTGACATGCAAATTTTTTAATATTTGAGCTTAGTTACATAGTCTATTTGATTTAAAAAATATCACATTTTAGAGTTCATTATTTCATTATAACAGAAAACAATATTTTAGGATTTATCACGTACCTTGTTTATCATCTATAGATATAATAATTATATTTATTATATAGTAGCATTATATTTTAAAACGGTAATATAAAAAAATTATTGATTCTTCATCACTAAATTTAAAATTGTTGGAATATCCGGGACTAACACAAAATAATGAAAAAATAAATAACAAAATCATAAATTAGCAAGAAAAAAATTGCCGAATTATAAAATAAATGAGTTGTTAAATTCCCATGAATATTTCTATTCCTGAAATTTAAGTTTGACGAAACTTAAAATTTGCAGAAAATAAAAAATAAATGATTAATTAATGATTGATTAAATTGTTTGCCTTATTTATAATTATATTAATAGCTCCTAAATTAATTATCAATTAACTATGTTCAGCAGTTCTAAATTTAGAGAATTGAAATATTCGTGAGAATTTAATAATTCGTTTATTTTACAAGTCGGTTTTGAAGTCGATTAATTTTAGTTTCGGATATTTTTAAATTCGGGATTTTATTTTTTTCAACTAACGATCTTGTCGTTATTTGAAACATTTTATAATTTGATAATAATATATATTTTTGGCATTTTTTTCATTCGTTTGTGTATTCGTTATTTATTTTAAAATTATTTTTTATAAGTTCTGTATATACATGCAATTTTTTTATTTGTCTGAATTGTGTCAATCATGCCGCTTTTTCCTATATTAAAGAAAATAATACCTTAGTACATAAGTCTCATTTACTAGCTGACTCTACTATGAAGGAAAAATTATTTTGAAGGGGTTTTCATACTTATTTTGTAACTTGTATGCATATTTCCTATGGTACTGGATGGTTTTGTAGAACAAAGTTACTACTACCGCCGCCGCACGGCCGTTTTCAACTTTCGTGACACATTTTTTGCATTGGACAGTACAGTGGAAGCACCCCCCTGACATTAAATAATATTAACTTATCTTGTATACAGAGGTAGAATATTACTTCATATGTATTCAATTCTATATTCCTAACATTATTTTGAAATGAATAATGATACACCTTGTAATTGTATAATTCGTGATCTGCAAAAACTTTACTCAACTAGAGAATTGTGCCCAGAAATTATAGAAAAAGATTTAACAAACTTATTTCCTTTAATATATTTGTTTCTAGGATAAACCTTCATAATTAACGCTTAAGATTGACACCCATCAGTATGGACTATGTGTCAATATTTCAGATTGAATTGATTTTATTAACATTTCTGAATATTATTCTTTTTACATTATTCAATATTTATATTAATATCAAGAAATTTGTATGGAATTATAATTGTAATAAAATATTCATTATTCAGAAATTTACCCATTTATTAATATATTATATATTATTAATTAATCAATAAACCACTTCATTATTGTCTCATTATCAAATAATAATGTATATTATATAGTTGTGTTTTAAACGCGCATGATATAATTTGGAATTAGCGAGAAATTGCTAAATTAATATATAGTAGTTTTTATTCTAAGTGTAGACTCTAGAGAGCTGTAAGTAGGTTCAAAACCTAACTCTTTCGGATGGCAGTTCGCTCTCTTCGGGATCGTTTGAAAGTATCTTCGGTTAAGTTTCCATCAGGAACAAAACCTACCAGAATTCTGGAGATTTCGATCTTTCAAAGACAAATATGAATTTTGCGAAAGATAGAAACCAGCGGGTAGCATTTGAACAGTATTTGCAGCATTTGAACGACAAGAATCGTTTGATAATTTCTTTTTTTACTCACTATATCTTTGCCGTTACCTTAACTCTACACGCGGTATCTGCGGTATCAGGGCGTGTACACGGAGAAAACTTTTGCTGCAATATTTTCTAAAAATCAGACTAGATTTTACTATTTTTAGTTTGCAATGGAAGGACATAGCGGACTTTTGTAATGTTTACTACTTCGAGTAGTAACTGGTAACTGCATGCCAAACTAAAAAATTCATTGGAATAAAATTTTAAAATGTTACATTTGTTTCAAAAAAGGTTTGCAGTATTTACTAAGCTCTGGAGTAAACCAGCAAGCAATGTATTATTATAGCCACTTACTAATTTCTGTAGAAGAAAATTCTAAATTTCTTGCATTAATATCTACAGAATATTGTAATATGCGCAAAGGACTATAGTAACGTCAAGAGAGATCGGCGCACTGAATTAGTAAGCGACTTAGTAAAAATTGGTGCAGTCAGATTAGCGGACAAAAAAAATAAGCCCAACATGCGCCGCGTCGCGTTCAAGGTGATGACACACGTATCCTTTACACCAGCGATTCCCAAACTAGTGCCACCGGCCGATGAGGCTGCCGCCAGCAGGGGGATGCCACCCCGGGCCGGGCAGCTAGGCAGGCTCCGAGACAGGCTCCCCGCTGCGACCAGAAGGCTACTTTCCTCGACTTTCGTGTACCTACCACAAATGCCCCTTTCATTGTTATGAACTTGCAATAACTGAAATTATAGACTTAGCTCAATTAAATTTTAATTGTCTGAATCAATTTCGTAATATAATTTAAAGAAAATGAAAACAAAGTTTTTGAAAATCGGTTAATATCCGAACTAATAAATGGAATATTTACAAATCTTGTGAATGCAACAAAAGTGCGATAACTCTTGAAGTTATTATCCGATCTTCTTCTACCTTCTTTTTAACGTTTATTTGATAATCTAACAAATCTAACGGAACTTATTAAAATTCTATTGATTAATATTTAACCAACTTTTCATTTTTCTCAACCGGCTCTAATTCTCTAACAACGAAAAGGTCAGCGAAGCAAGCAACCGAGCACGAACGACTAGCGTCCAGTGTCTCACTTGGGTTCCAGTATTGTGAAAAAATGTGAATGTGGGGCTCCTGCCGCTCCCCAGAAAGTGCATAAAAAGTTTGGGAATCGCTGCTTTACACGAGGATACGACGTAAATTCAGACTTATTTATTTTGGGATGTTGAACTCTTTCGCACTATTATATTTCTTTAAATTGCAATTGCACAGCTGGTGGGAATCGAACGCGGGTCTTCAACGCGACAGCACGGCAATATTCTATTCTGCTAAGCTAGGTAATGAGATCCAGAAATTTATCGCCCTTATGAAGTAAATGCTAGCACTCAAATTGATTTCCATTAAATTATTCATTAATTATTCACAGTGATTGCATTTTAAAAATGCTAAGCACTATATCTTAACGTAATCAAATATCCTAATATCGAGGTTTAAAAATAATGTTTTGCTCACTGTTGAAAATTTGTTTTTAATTGTAACTTTTCGAATTATCCTAATTTATTGTAATAAGGATCTTTGCATCAAACCAAACTGAGTGATTGATAAATTTAAGGAATTTCAATAGAGCGTTGGTCGAGTGACATCGTTCACGCTCGGCTGCACTCGGTCCAACGCTGGCTCACTTACTAAGTCACTTACTAATATTCGAGAGCGATCTTCCGAATTTGTCTTGCTCCATAATACAAAAAATAGAAAGTGTCTTAATATAATTCATATTCCTACAGACAATAGAAATTCCCTTTAAAAATGTAGTCCTTTATGTTATTTTAGGTACTTATTACTTCTACTCTTTTTATATAATTTAATTATGTCTCCACTAATTTGTCCTATCTAGGATTTTACTATAAAAACACTAAGACTTCCTATTATCAATAGGAAAATTTCATATAAAAATAGCATAGCTTACGATTATCGTATTAAAATAGACGAATTATCGCCTTGTTCCCTCGATTGTAACCTAATTTAGTAATTTTTCCATTACAAAGTTCCTCAGTGTAAAGTGCAGGTAACACAGCTGGTCTGGTGGTTGATTACAAATGCAATTACAAAAACACAGACAGGGCATGTCAGTTCTCTCTGCTTTCTGCTCCATTTCGCAACGTATTTCGCAAAACTTGGGGACACCGTCATCAAGACCTGGCCCTTTGGAAGAGCCCTTGATCTCTAGAATTCTTCTATTATGTCAGAATTGTGAGTAAAACAATAAATTAGCAAACGTTTCTAATCGTTCAAATGCTGCCGTCTGCTACCCGTTGGTTTTTATCTTTCGAAAAATTCATATTTGAAGGGAAAACAATCATTTCCTCAACAAATGGATTGAATTTTAATCACGAGAATATCTTTCTTCGTATAATTAGAAGAGAAAAAATCTGTCCGCTATGCGGCCACATCCTCATCGCGCAATAAGCGCTCAGCTCGCAAGTTTGAGCGCGCCTAGGGCACGCCGCTGTTGGTTCTCGCGCTTCGCGGTCGATTATGTATTAACCTCGCGCTACGCGCTCGGTCTTTATATTTTCACACATTCTTGCGCAAACAATTTAAAATTAAGACTCAAAACATCCACCACTGTAATATTGTAATTCTGAATTCTCTTTCGTTAACAGAAAGTTTGAGCGCACCTACGGCACGCGACTGATGGCAATCGCACTCCGCACTTAGTCTTTGCATGTCTTCCGCATTCGGGCACAGACGTTTTAAAATCAAAGGTGAACGGACCGACAACTGTAATTTTGTTATTTTCATCTCTCTTTTGTTAAAGCTCTTTTGGCTTTAACGAACACATTCTCATCACGTATCTCGTACTTTGCACTCGATTTTAACCAACGTGTAAACTTTTCTACATTATACATAACACTTTTGTATCAATTATAATACATTTTTATGTAACTCTGTCTGGGATTACTTATTAAAAAATTGCAAAATAAAAAGCAAATTGTATTGATCATGATTATTTTTGTATTTGTTTCTTATTTTGCTTTAAATTGTATTCTAAGCTGCTCTGTGAAACATGCATCATTTCAAGATCATACTAATTCTTATTTTTTCTTTTTATAATTTTTTATTTTCAATGTTGTTTTTTACTTTTGAATAAAAACTACTGCGCATCTGCATAGGGTCTAATACGGGAACCTTTACAGGGTCCTATATAAGAGCCTATGTCCTCTTTCGTCTTTTCTGCGCTTTTTACAAAAAGTTCATTTTTGCATTTTTTATCTTATGTTTTACGATTAAAAGAAGATCTACTCGTCCAATCAAAAAATGATTAATAATAAATTTATAGATATTTTTAGGCGAACAACTTTTGTCTGGTAATTTAAGTTCGTGCCTTGTGTCGGTTTTTTAAACAAATTATATATATATATATATATATATATTTTTTAAATGATATTTTTTACGACTAAAGCAAAAACTACGTGTCCTATCAAAAATTATAGCACTTTTTTGGATGAACAATTTTTGGCTCATTTTTTTCGCAGCTTATATCGAAAAGTGATTCATTATAAATTTGTAGTTCTTCCCAGGGCGCGCAATTTGAGCTTTTTTTATTGTTTTCGTATCTTGCATAGTTTGACCAAAAAATGGAATTTTTCCTTATTTTTGGTACGATCAAATTTGGAATGTTCAACTTTGCGACCAAATTAAAAAAGTTATCGTAGTCCTGTAGGGATTTCAAAAAGCAATGTTTTTCTTCTCCAGACTTCTTTTCGTATCATGCGTTGTTTGGCCTAAATTGTTCATTTTAGTTTTTTTTTGGATTTAAAAATGCTATAACTCTAGTAATTTTGGATTTTTCGAAAAAAGTCATTAGGATAAATTGTTAAATTTTTTGAATACTTTGAATAACTATATAGAGAATTTTTGAATTTTTAAAAGTGGTCTCAAAAATATTCAAAATGTGCCCACTTTTGGAATTTTCAACCAAAATGGCTGGTTAACGAACTTGACCTTTAGTTTAAGACACTACACGAGTGTACCAAAGGGCAATCTAATAGATTACTTTTTTCAAAAGTTATCGTGTCCACAGACAGACAGGCATACATACAGACATACAGGCAAACATATTCGTAAAAACCCATTTTTCGGATTCCGGGGATCTCAAAACGTGGGCATTTGACAAAAACTGGGGTGGGGTGGGGGGGTCAAATTTTACACAAATCTAATACCTTCTCTGATAAGAATGTA
>NC_046657.1:183067206-183074746 GCF_010883055.1 Belonocnema kinseyi
CAGCCTTGGAGGAGATTATGTTGAGAAATAAAAAAAAAAAATTCTTAAAAACGTTGTTTTTCTTGGTCAGGCCGGAAACTTATCAATCCACCCTCGTAATGAGAATGTGTTCGTTAAAGCTGAAGGAGGTTCGACAAATGAGGATTCACAATCACCAAATAAAAGTTATCGTTGTTTTGACCTTTAATTTTTTAAAAATTGTGCACAAATGTAGGGTAAAAACAAAGACTGAGCTTGTATCGGGAGGTGAATGCATCATCGAGCGTGAAACGCGAGAATCAATAATCGCGCGCCACGGGCGCATTCAAACTTACTAGCCACGCACACATAGCGCTTTAAGAACGTGCCCGCAAAGGGGGCAGATTTTTGTTTGCTATATATATATATATATATATATTTTTTATCAGATTTTGTAACTAACTTCTAGATATTTTTGGTTAAAGAAACTTTTTTTTTTAATTTTAATTTTTTTATTTTAAAGGTTATATTTTACGATTAAAGAAAAAACTAAGTATCCTCTAAAAGATTATTAATGAAAAACTTGAATGAGTCTATTTATTTTTTTCATAGCTTGCTTTGTTTGTCAAAAAATTAATCTTATTAGTTTGATTCATTTACGAATAAACAAAAACTGCGCATCCTATAAAACAGTAATAATAAACATTTGTAACCCTTTTTTGGATAACAAATTTTTTTTGTAGCTTATGTCGTTAGTCCAAAAATTTAATTATCTTCATTTTTAATATTCTTTTTTAGACTAAAAACAAAACTACGCATCCTATCGAAAAGTAATTTCCGACCAAATCAAAACATTTGCTGATAATTTTGTAGGGATTTCCAAAATTAACGTTTTTTTCTCTTGACTTCTGCTAATATCATGCGTTGTTTGGCTTAAAATTTTCATTTTAGTTTTTTTTTAATTTTAAAAATGCTCTAATTCTGGTAAATTTCTTTTAATAGAAAACAGTTATAAGAATAAATTGTTTGAGTTTCTGAACACTATAAATAACAGCACATCGAATTTTAAAATCTTGAAAAAATGTGGTTTTAAAGATTTTTGGTATGATGAAATTTTGAATTTTCAAGTTTTAGTCCAAACGAGAAAAGTTGTTATGATAATCTTGTAGTGCTTTCAAAAATCAATGGTTTTCTTCTCTTGACTTTTTTTCATATCATGCGTTGTTTGGCTTAAAAAGTTCATTTTAGTTTTTTTTTTGGATTTTGAAAATGCTCTAACTCTGATAATTGACTTTTTACAGAAAAAAGTCATTAGAATAAATTGTTTAAGTTTCTGAGTACGATAAATAACCGTTCATAGAATTCTAAAATCCTGAAAAAATGTGGTTTCAAAAAGTTGAGGTACGATCAAATTTTGAATTTTCAACTTTTCGACCAAATCAAGAAAGTTGTTATGACGATCTTATAGGGCTTTTAAAAATCAACGTTTTTCTTCCCTTGACTTATTTTCATAGCATGCGTTGTTTGGCTTCAAATGTTCATTTACTTGGTTTTTTTGGATTTTGAAAATGCTCTAACTCTGATAATTTTCTTTTTATAGAAAAAAGTCATTGGGATAAATTGTTTGGGTTTCTGAGTACTATGAATAACCGTTCATAGAATTTTAAAAACTTGAAAAAATGTGGTTTCAAAAAGTGGAGGTACGATCAAATTTTGAATTTTCAACTTTTCGACCAAATCAAAAAAGTTGTTATGACGATCTTATAGGGCTTTTAAAAATTAACGTTTTTCTTCCCTTGACTTATTTTCATAGCATGCGTTATTTGGCTTCAAATGTTCATTTTAGTTTCTTTTTTGGATTTTGAAAATATTCTAATGGTAATGATTTTCTTTTTATAGAAAAAGTCATTAGGATAAATTGTTTGGGATTCTGAGTACTATGAATAACCGTTCATAGAATTTTGAAATCTTGAAAAAATGTGGTCTTAAAAATTTTGAAAACGTGCTCACTTTTTGAATTTTGATCCAAAATAGCTGGTTCGCGAACTTGTTCTTTCTTTTTAGGCCTTAAAAAAGTGTGCCAAAGCAGAATCCAATCTGATCAATTTTTTTAAAGTTATCGCGCCTACAGAATACAGACAGATAGACAAACACCTTCGTAAAAATCGTTTTTTTCTGACTCAGTGGGTCTCAAAATGTGAAGATTTTATGAAAACCGACAAAGAATGGACGCTTTAAGTCCATGCAGAAGTGTAGCTTTGCCGACAACTTGAAACCGAGTTTGACACCCACTCTCTCAATCTGAATAGTAAGTACTTAATCCAAACTGCTGATTTAAAAGTATTATTAAATTCGAATAATAATCTTTAATAAATGAGGTAGAAATGTGAGAAAAGCTTACTACAGCAAATACTAACCGACTTCTATCGATACAAAATTATCATTTTCATCTTGTGCACTTGAATTTCAAATGATGAAAATTAACACAAGATTAAATGAAAAATGGGATTAAAAATATGCGGGGTAAGTATTCTATCTATATATAAACGATGAAAACTATTATAATGTATGTTTTTAATAGATGTACAGCATCCTTGAATCGCAGATTTCCACACCTTTATATTCGGTAAATATCACTTCGCGAGTTTCCAAGTTCGAATCCAGGTTTCGGTGAAATATTTAAATTAAAAAGAAACAGAATATTCTGGTAATTAATCCACTTACTTTTATTGGAGGTAGATCTTCTTTATCTTTATACAGCTTCTACATTAATTGTTCTATGGATGAAAAATGATACTTTAAAAACTTCTGTCAAAATTATTCTATTTTTCGGAGCGCTATATCACGCACTTCAGATACTTCACACAAACAAACACACACACGGCGCTTCGTGAAATTATTTGATAGGATGGCGCTTTAAGGGTTAATTAACAGGACAATGTATTTCGTAACGTTTTGAAGGTGACACAACTATTTTGAATCTCGTACATTTTATACAAATTTGCTACAATTTACAATTTTAGAAAGGCGTGCGCGTGTGTATATGTGTGTGCGCTTGAGCTTAAAAAAAATAGAATAATTTTGACAGAAGCTTTAAAGTATCATTTTTCATCCATAGAGCAATTTATGTAGAAACTGTATAAAGATAAAGAAGATCTACCTCCAATAAAAGTAAGTGGATTAATTACCAGAATATGCTGTTTCTTTTTAATCTAAATATTTCACCGAAACCTGGATTCGGTTTTGGAAACTCGCAAAATGATATTTACCGAATATAAAGGCGTGGAAATCTGCGATTCAAGGATGCTGTACATCTCTCAAAAACATACATTTTAATAATTTTTTCCGTTTATATATAGATAGAATATTTACCACTCGTATTTTTAACCCCATTTTTCATTTAAGCTCATTTCAATGTTCATCATTTGAAATTCAAGTGCACAAGATGAAAATGATCATTTGTATCGAAAGTAGTCAGTTAGTAATTGCTTTAGTAAGCTTTTCTCACATTGCTAAATAAACAAACTGCTAATTCATTTAGTAATGCTTATTATTTGAATTTAATAACACTTTTAAATCAGCAGTTGAGATTAAGTACTTACTATTCAGACTGAGAGAGTAGGTGTCGAGATCGGCTTCAAGTTGTCGGCAAAGCTACACTTTTGTATAGACTTCAACGCTTCCATTCTTACTGCAATTATTAACAGATTTTCATGAATCTTTTTTTCTCTTTCTTCCTTTTATATGAAGAATATTATTCTGATAATTAAAATTGAATCCCGCCATCCTTTCAAGTGTCAGTTTTCGTAAACGGCACAAATCTCATGTTAATAAAAGGATAATTCGTTCTGCATGATTCGAAACGCTACGACGTATCTGGCTATACTTTCCTTTTGGACTTTAAAATATCTATTATTATCGTAAATATTAATACATTTTCATGAATCTTGTTTTCACTTTCTTCCAAGTATATGAATAAAATAATTCTGTTAATTGAAATTGAATCAATCCATGCTTTAATACCTTGAGTTTTTGTAACTGATCTGCATCTCATGATAATGAGAGGGTAATGATGTACGAGCAATTCGACGGGCCATTCAACGCGCCCCAGGGTGCCTACCTCTTGATTTTTACAAGGTCGATGAGAATGTTGCGAGAATTCACACTGAGTGTCCCTGCAATTTTTCTCTATTGTTGTCTCCTTTTTTATTATTAAACAAAATATATACATTTTGTCCAACAACCGGCGCTGGCTAGCAAAATAGACTAAAATTTAGATGCCGTATGCAAAAAAGTAGAAAAAAATATTCAAAATTGCGGTTTTAAAATGGAATCCCGTTTTTCCAGTCTAATAAATCCCCTTAATGGAGTTTCTAATTACAGAATAAGTCCGATAACTTTCCAACTTCGGGGCTGTAGGGGCAGAAAATTCTAGGAATTGCGGACTTATCGGATGCCCTCTCTATTAGCACGATATTAGGTGCGCGCATACATAAATCATGGGCGCAAATCATGAGCAAAATAGCACACGTAGTGGGAGAATCACAATTAGTGTGCGTTCCGTACGGGTGATGACGTTTTAAGAGGAATGTACACTTATCGGATGGCAAGCTATCGGACTTATACTGTACAACCTCCTTCAAGTCTACAACTGGAGAAAATGGAAATATGTACAAATTGGGAGACCTAAAGTAGGATGTAAATGTATAGAAATAAGTCCTCCTTAGGGTCTCTTTGCACCTACGAGGCTGCATACTTTGGAGGCTTACAGTAGGGTTCAAATTTCGACTCGGAAAATTTGCCATATACAGGGTGATTTTTTTAACTTGAAACTTTTGATTCATAACATTTTTTCATAGAGTGCCTATTTTTCGAGATAATTGAAAGTTTGAAGTTAAACAAATCACCCCGTATATCTGATTTTTTTAACATGAAACTTTCAAATATCTCGAAAAATAGACACTCTATGAAAATATGTTATGAATCACAAGTTTCAAGTTAAAAAAAATCACCCTGTATATTTTATAATAATTGATTCTTTAATTTTTTAAATATATATGGCACGGTATCAATACCGTGTGAAGTAAGTCTCATAATCGTATAAGCTGTTTTTTTCAAGCGATTTTTCTTTTACGAGTAATTTAAAAAAATGTAGAACTGTTTTGGAGGGACCTTTGTAACGTAAACGGATAGTAGTATCGAAAAGTACGCACAGGGGCAGAAAGCGCTCGAAGTGGCGACCGTTCTTGAATCTTGCGATCGCCATGTCAAGTATGGGTGTGGACACACGCGACGATGGCGAATGTCTACATCCAAACTCGACTGTTGGTAAACGGTTGCGCTCAGGAAAGATTTCCTGCAGTTTTCGTCTCATTTGGCCAAAAATTCCAAGAAAATGTTAACGCTCTACATTAATTTTATATAATAGCTATGATTAAAATAGAAGATACAAATATTGGCAAAATGGAAACTTATTATTTTATCGCACGCACCCCCTCTATTCCTTCACCCTCACGACACCAGTGAATACAACACACCACAACACAGACAAAACAAAAGAAAAAATTTACATCGATTTCAATTGAAAGATTCGCTGCAACAGAAATTAACCTTATCGAATAAACTTTACATGAAACTGAGATAATTGCGAGTTTTTAAATTAATAATAAAATAGTTTTTCAGTGAAAACCGTCGTCTGCCATGTAGTTCACATTAGTGCGAAGAACATGCAACTATCCATGAAATCTATCTATAAATCAGACAAAAAAGTGAAAATAACCCATTTGATACCCGGGTGAAAAGTAGCCATATTCACTATGATCTTAACCATATTCCACAAGTTGTGAGATAGGAATTTCAGTTCTGACATTTTATTTATGAAATATTTGAACTCAATTTTATTCTGAAATAAATTAAAGATACGACTTATTTATCGTATTATAAATACTATTAATGCTTCAAGCTTAAAATAATTCAATTACTATTTTTCGTTTTTCGTTTAACAAAAGATAGTTGTTCTGTCAAGTTCTTTCATTTCATTCCTGAAAAATACATTTTAATACTTCCCCGATACTTATAATTATTTTAAAAATAATAATTAAGTAAGCTAAAAGTTGTTTTAAATCTAATATCCTTATTTATAGCTCGAACTCACCCATATTTTGCCGTTTTTTATATTGCTGCGCAGGACCTAGCAGACGACAGCTTTTATTCTATCGCATAATAAACTTTCGCCAAATAGCATGTAAATTTAACAGCGGGAAATATTACATGCAACAAAATTTATCTTGAGTTTTTTCTGTGCAAAACTTGCTCAGCTGGTCCTGGTTGCTTGGCATCAAACAAAAGTAATTGCCGAAAGGAAGCTCGAGAATCCAGTATTTGGGAGAAAGTTAGAATTTTGTTGGAACATTAATTACAGATTATTTCATTGAAATAATAAAAATGAGGTTTTAATGAGTTAATATCATCCAAAATCTAAAATGGCTATTGCGAGAATTGAAAGCCAAAAAATTTAGTAATCGAACAAAACATGTATTGTCGTTGATAAACGTTGCGAACTTCAGTGACATTATAAATTCCGGTTTTTAGAGCCTCATTGGCGTAAGGGACCGGAAGTTTGAAAAGTGAATATAAATTTGACATTTCCTGGAATATTAAAAAAAAGAAAGTGTTTAAGAAACTAAAGGAAAATACCTGAGGTACTCCATGTAGAATCTCGCCACATCTGGTGGGCGTCCAGGTGAAGTATCCCACCACCTTTTACACCCCCTTCGTCCTTGGAGCCACCCTCGTCTACACCCCAGAGTTTTTTGGCTGAGGGAGCGATCTGAAACGAAGCGAAAAGAGATAGTTAAAATATATACAGGAGGTTAATGCAAAATTCTCAAATAGATGTTTAGAGGAGTCAACTAAGATTTAAACTTGGAAACCCGGCGGCGTTGCAACGATTTCATTTAAGGGGTATCCCTGCATCGATCGCGAAAAATCGAAGAAAACTTTAGGAATTTTGTACAACAAAACTACACAATGTTTCAATCTCAAATTTGGACTGATATTTACTATGTACTTGAAGTTACCAACGTTCATATGAACGAAATTAAAGATTTTTTTCCCAAATTTTTTTTTTGCCTAAATCATTTAGGATGACAAAAAATCATATTCCATCGGAAGAAGTTTTCGAAATTTTTATTTTTTGAGGGGTTGAATACCCTTACAAATCACCCATTATTCAAACATGCCAAACACAATTTTGATGGTTGATATTTGAAAATATTAAAACGTCAAAAATTTTCTTTTTTTACCTCACTAATTATAGAGGGAGTGAGAACGTTCGGGAAGCCTCCTAAAAACCACCCTTAATATAACCACACATAAAATGTTAAAAATGACAAGTTTGATTGTCGGAACACCCCGTTTTCAATCCCTGAAATATTGAAAAATCCCTAAAATATTGAAAAATCCTCAAAAAATCCCGGGTTTTTTATAAGATATTGAAAGAAAGCAAGAAGTCATCCCTCATTTGACTAATAATAATTATAGATGCAAAAAATAATATAAAATTCTACTATTCTTGATAAGA
>NC_046657.1:183074846-183078269 GCF_010883055.1 Belonocnema kinseyi
ACACCTGGAAAACATAACCTGAAAATCGACGTATGCATGAAATTAAGAATCACGCAAAAGATACAAATCGCCAATTTCTTCAATTTCTTTCAAATGGGGAGCGAGATATAAATAGAAAATCACCGAAGTCTTCCGAAGCCTTCAGATCGGCAATCATCGTACAGCAGAACTCCGAATTCGAATCGTGCATTTTCGGCTTACATACGAACTCACAGTGGTAATCATGCACCTTCTGTTTTGCGGCTCCCAAACGGTAGGTATGGTGGGGATAAATTTCATCCACGATCTGGCAGCTCTGTCGTAGAAGGAGAATAAGAGAAGCGAGGACAAACCATGCACAGTGGTAGCACAAATGAAAATAACCTTTTTTTAAATCGGGTATCAAATCTCAACTCTTCTTATCAGGAATAATATAATTTTATATTATTTTTTGCATTTATAATTATTATTAGTTAAATGAGGGATGACTTCTTGCTTTCTTTCAATCTCTTATAAAAAACAGGGGGTTCTCATAGAGTCTAAAGACAAGAGACTTACGGTAATTTTTTTAGATATTAGCTGGAACTATTTCATGACATCAAATTTTAGGTCCGGAAGTAAGGGGATTTTTTTCGATTTTTCAATATTTTAGGGGTTGAAAACGGAGTGTTCCGGATGAGATAGGGTGCTGAAACTTTTACGGGTACCTCCGGTCATCAAACAGATCTATTTAGAACTTTTAAATTTTAGGTCTCGCGTAAAAAATTTTTTTTGTAAATTCGTTTTTTTAAAACGTTGCAAACTTCAGCGAGCACCTTAAATAAGCCTGAAATGATACAAGAGAAAAGAAAGAAATTTTTTTTTGGCAAATTAGTTTAAACTATAAATGTTTAAACATTTTTTTATTTAACTGAAAGATCATATTTATGGAGCCCCAAGTAAGCCTTAAAGTAGGATGAAGGAAGAAAATTGTTTACTTCATTTTTACTAGAATTGTATAAATAAAAATTGTTTAAACAAATTTTTTCATTTTTTATTATCATATTCCCAGAGCCCTAAATGAGCGGTAAATTATTATATAAGGTGACTTTTCCGTGAAATCATTTTTAGTACGTTTTACAGCAATATTCGGCTAGCTTAACGTGAAGATAAGGCAAACACTATTTTTTACAAAAAAATAAGAGCCCACAATTTGGGACTATGGGCCCAAATTAGCCCTAAATGAGCCCTAAATTATGAAATAGGTTGCATCTCTATACCTTCATAGTGTTACTCCAGCTTAACATACCTCGTAATGGTTTCCAGACAAATAATTTATTTTCATAATTGTACCAATTTAGTACGATGCACACAATATGTAGTGTCTTATATGTAATTATCCAAATTTTCAACCTAATATCTCATAGCATGTAGATTTAGAATTAGTGAGATAGAAAAAAAGAATCTTTTATGTTTGTATATTGTCAAATATCGACAATCAAACTTGTCATTTTTAACCGTTTCGGTGTGGGTGTAGTAGAGGTAGTTTTTAGGGGTTTTGCCGAACTTTCTCACTCCCTCTATGATTAGCGAGATAAAAAAGAGAATTTTTGACGTTTTTATATTTTCAAATATCGACAATCAAAATTGTCATTTTTAACATTTTAGGTGCGGATATATTAAGGGAGGTTTTTAGGGGTCTTGCCGAACTTTCTCACTCCCTCTATAATTATGATGATAAAAAAAGAGAATTTTTCACGTTTTTATATCTTCAAATATCGACAATCAAAATGGTCATTTTTAACATTTTAGGTGTGATTATATGAAGGGTGGTTTTAGGAGTCTTACCGAACGTTCTCACTCCCTCTATATATCTATGATGATAAAGAAAGAGAATTTTTGACGTTTTAATATGTTCAAATATCGAAAATCGAAATGGTCATTTTTAACATTTTAGGTGTGGTTATATTAAGTGTGGTTTTTAGGAGGCTTGCCGAATGTTCTCACTCCCTCTATAATTAGTGAGATAAAAAAAGAGAATTTTCGACGTTTTTATATTTTCAAATATCGACAATCAAAATGGTCATTTTTAACATTTTAGGTGTGGTTATATTAAGGGTGGTTTTTAGTAGTCTTACCGAACGTTCTCACTCCCTCTATAATTAGTGAGATAAAAAAAGAGAATTTTTGTCGTTTTAATATTTTCAAATATCGACAATCAAAATGGTCATTTTAAAAATTTTAGGTGTGGTTATATTAATGGTGGTTTTTAGGGGTCTTGCCGAACTTTCTCACTCCCTCTATAATTATGATGATAAAAAAAAGAATTTTTGACGTTTTTATATCTTCAAATATCGACAATCAAAATGGTCATTTTTAACATTTTAGGTGTGGTTATATTAAGGGTGGTTTTTAGGAGGCTTGCCGAACGTTTTCACTCCCTCTATAATTAGAGAGATAAAAAAAGAGAATTTTTGATGTTTTTATATCTTCGAATATCGACAAACAAAATGGTCATTTTTAACATTTTAGGTGTGGTTATATTAAGGGTGGTTTTTAGGAGGCTTGCCGAATGTTCTCACTCCCTCTATAAATAGTGAGATAAAAAAAGAGAATTTTCGACGTTTTTATATTTTAAAATATCGACAATCAAAATGGTCATTTTTAACATTTTAGGTGTGGTTATATTAAGGGTGGTTTTTAGGAGGCTTGCCGAATGTTCTCACTCCCTCTATAATTAGTGAGATAAAAAAAGACAATTTTCGACGTTTTTATATTTTAAAATATCGACAATCAAAATGGTCTTTTTAACATTTTATGTGTGGTTATATTAAGGGTGGTTTTTAGTAGTCTTACCGAGCGTTCTCACTCCCTCTATAATTAGTGAGATAAAAAAAGAGAATTTTTGTCGTTTTAATATTTTCAAATATCGACAATCAAAATGGTCATTTTAAAAATTTTAGGTGTGTTTATATTAATGGTGGTTTTTAGGAGTCTTGCTGAACTTTCTCACTCACTCTATAATTAGTGAGATAAAAAAATAGAATTTTTGTCGTTTTAATATTTTCAAATATCGACAATCAAAATGGTCATTTTTAAAATTTTATGTGTGGTTATATTAAGGATGGTTTTTAGGGGTCTTGCCGAACTTTCTCACTAAAAAAAGAGAATTTTTGTCGTTTTAATATTTTCAAATATCGACAATCAAAATGGTCATTTTTAAAATTTTAGGTGTGTTTATATTAAGGGTGGTTTTTAGGAGTCTTGCTGAACTTTCTCACTCACTCTATAATTAGTGAGATAAAAAAATAGAATTTTTGTCGTTTTAATATTTTCAAAAGATTTTGAAGTATTGTCAATATCGTCGAAAACTTAACTATAATTAAACATTAATTTGTTGTATAGAAAATTAGTCTTGATGGAAAATTAATTTCTTTTGTGCAAAATTGATGTATTTTATTAAGA
>NC_046657.1:183078369-183079868 GCF_010883055.1 Belonocnema kinseyi
AAATAACTTTAATTGCGCAGAAGGAAATAAAATTCATTCGTTGAATTTCCATCCAAAAATCTAGATTTTATACTTAGAAAAGGCATTCTTAATAAAATACATGAATTTTGCACAAAAGAAATTAATTTTCCATCAAGACTAATTTTCTATACAACAAATTAATGTTTAATTATAGTTAAGTTTTCGACGGTATTGACAATACTTCAAAATCTTTTGAAATCTTAGAAGGGTTTATAAAAATTCCAAAGTACTTTACAAATCTCAAAAAAAAAGTTCTAGGTATTTCAAAAGATTTTCACAAATTTGAGAGAATTTTAAAAGATTCCAAGGAATTTTCTACTGATAACAATTTAAAAGAATTTCAAAGAATTTTAACAACTTTAACAGGGTTATTTAAAAAAATTCCAAAGTACTTTCGAGATCTTTAGAAGATGTCAAGGTCTTTCAAAAGATTTTAAGTGCTTCGAAATATTTGAGAGTATTTTGAAAGGTTCTAAGGAATTTCTAATTGATTACAGTAGTTTGATATGAGATTTTAAAGAATTAAAAATTTTTCAGTTTTTTTCCGTTTTAGTCACATATAAATCAACATTCGGAGAAACGAATAAATCGACTTGAATTAAGTCTAATATTTATTTAATATCAATTGTTTGACATAAAACCTTTTTTTGTTCATTTATCTATGTTTAAATGTGGTTCGTTCATCCCAATCTGCAGTTTTCTTATAAAAGTCTATCGGCCAGTAATTTTTGACAGTTTTATTTTTCTTAATCTATTTTCGGACTAAATGGTCTAAAATTTCTTAATATACGAATAAATAAAAAAAGCTCAAAATGTTTTAGTATTTGGGTATTTTACTATTTTTCAACGTATCGTACTAAAATCTGTCATTCGCTATCGATATATTGCGAATGAGCGTGCGAGGAGAAGGCACGAAGAAGCAAGCGCTCGAAGTTCGCAGAATTGGCCGGACTCGTAGAACAAAGTTGCCAGATCGTGGATGAAATTTACCCCCACCATACCTACCGTTTGGGAGCCGAAAAACAAAAGGTACATGATTACCACTGTGAGTTCGTATGTAAGCCGAAAATGCACGATTCGACTTCGGAGTTCTGCTGTACGATGATTGCCGATCTGAAGACTTCGGAAGACTTCGGTGGTCTTCTATTTATATCTCGCTCGCCATTTGAAAGAAATTGAAGAAATTGGCGATTTGGATCTTTTGCGTGATTCTTAATTTCATGCATACATCGATTTTCAGGTTATGTTTTCCAGGTGTACATAATATGGATATTATTGCTATTACATATATATATATATATATATATATAATTAAAAATTTGTCATAAGGACAACCGCAGGATTTCGCCGGGTGCGGGTGCTAATCTGAAAAATTTCATCCGCTTCCAGCGAAATCGCGGTAAAATTTCAGCCATAACCACGTCTCACAACCGTGAGATAGGTGGTTACAGTCTGTAAAGGAATCAATACGACGATCC
>NC_046657.1:183079968-183088158 GCF_010883055.1 Belonocnema kinseyi
TCTTATCAAGAATAGTAGAATTTTATATTATTTTTTGCATCTATAATTATTATTAGTCAAATGAGGGATGACTTCTTGCTTTCTTTCAATATCTTATAAAAAGCCCGGGATTTTTTGAAGATTTTTTAATATTTTAGGGATTTTTCAATATTTCAGGGATTGAAAACGGGGTGTTCCGACAACCAAACTTGTCATTTTTAATCTTTTAGGCGTGGGTATAGTAGGGGTGGTTTTTAGGGGTCTTGCCGAATTTTCTCACTCTCTCTATAATTAGCGAGACAAAAAAAGAGAATTTTTGACGTTTTTATATTTTCAAATATCGACAATCAAAATTGTCATTTTTAACATTTTAGGCGCGTATATATTAAGGGTGGTTTTTAGGAGTCTTGCCGAACTTTCTCACTGTATAATTAGTGAGTTAAAAAAAGATAATTTTTCACGTTTTTATATTTTCAAATATCGACATTCAAAATGGTCATTTTTAACATTTTAGGTGTGGTTATATTAAGGGTGGTTTTTAGGATCTTTGTCGAACTTTTTTACCCACTCTATGTTTAGCGAGATAAAAAAAGAGAATTTTTGACGTTTTTATATCTTCAAATATCGACAATCAAAATTGTCATTTTTAACATTTTAGGTGTGGTTAGATTAAGGGTGGTTTTCTGGGGTCTTGCCGAACTTTCTCACTCCCTCTATAATTATGATGATAAAAAAAGAGAATTTTTGACGTTTTTATATCTTCAAATATCGACAATCAAAATTGTCATTTTTAACATTTTAGGTGCAGATATATTAGGGTGGTTTTTAGGAGTCTTGCCTAACTTTCTTACCCACTCTATAATTAGTGAGATAGAAAAAGAGAATTTTTTATGTTTTTATATTTTCAAATATCGACAATCAAAATTGTTATTTTTAACATTTTAGGCGCGGATATATTAAGGGTGGTTTTGAGGGGTCTTGCCGAACTTTCTCACTCCCTCTATAATTAGTGAGATACAAAAAGAGAATTTTTGACGTCTTTATATTTTCAAATATCGACAATCAAACTTGCATTAGGCAGGTCTAAATAATGGGTGATGTGTAAGGGTAGGTAACCCCTTAAAAAAAATTTTATTCGACAATTCTTTCCGACAGAATATTTTTTTGCCGTTCTAATTGATTTGGGCAAAAAAAAATGAAAAATAATTTTTTTTAATTTCGTTCAAATGAACGTTCGTAACTTCAAGTGCATATATTTACTGACGTTTTATCACACCCCCAAAAAATGAAATATTTTTCAAATTATTAACTAGCTATTAGCTAGCTACTTTACTTTATTTACTCGAAAAAAGTCAAATTATAAAAATTGCTTACAATTGTGATTGGATTTACATAAGTTTATTATAACATATAAGTCACAGCAATGAGATAATACTATATTTCTCACATAATTACACTATCGACAGCTAGTGTAGTTGTTGGGTTTATTTTAAACGTAATTCTACATTGTGCTTGTCTTCCATGTAGAAAGTTATCGGGCCAGACTAGCTTCCAGTTAGGGTATTGTTAGCTCTAAAAGAAATGAATTTTTTCTTATCATCTAATCAGTCTTTACCCTAGTCGCGTGCTGACTAGCCTACTAGGGCAAAGATTTTTTTTGACTTATAATCATCTAGACAGTTTTTGAAATAATTTTCAACGTCAACAATCTAAAATCGTTTTTCACATGCCGAATGACTGGCGCTTATTGATGACGCTCAATATGATACTGTCTCGTGATCGGGTCGGGATCGCGCCGGCTTTTTCTCGGGTCGTGATCGTGTTTCCGATACCCGTGCTCGATTTTCTCTCGGCTCGACTTTGGCTCGGGAAGTCAATATATCGGCTAGAGATCGTGTCGGCTTTGCAATATTCCTTCGCCAGAAGTGTTTGTGACGTAGCGAATTGCGGTTCACAGCAGGGTAAAATGAAAAACGAGGTTCAAAATTATATGTTGAACGCAATAACGCACCGATTTTAGGTCAGTTTTTTTTTTTTAATTCAGGACTAAATTTTCTAGAAAAAGTTAAGAGTGGCTTTGTTATTTTTTTGTTTATTTAATTTTTATCTTAATGCAAATAGCGAAGTGTTGAATTTTTGCATTTCATGTTTTATTCCCGTAGACAAAATTGTTTTTATACTTCAGATCACTTTGATTCAATGCAAAGAAATACAAAAAAAATAAAAAAATGCTAGCTTGCAAAGGTAATTGTAATCAGCAGATGTTAATAAAAAATTCCTCATTTAAAATTGCTTGTTTTTATTGTGTGCATGATACGTAGCCATCAAAACTCAAGATTAAATGTTATTAATCACTGCTATAAACAAATTCTATAAACAAATGTACCTCACAGAAATTAATAGGCAGAAAAAAATCTTTTTATCTTATACTCTTATTGAAATGATATTACCGATTATATTTTCTGTGAAAATTATACTATCCGTTACTATTTGTTTATTTGATAAGCCAAATATATATATATATATATAAAAAATTCACATTTTAGAAGTTTTCAAGCTAACACAGAAACAAATGCATATTTGGTGCGTTTTTACACAAAAAATACTTTTTTTCTGACCTTGCTGAAGTTATATTGCGCATGATGTTTCATGAAAAAATGCTGCTATTCATTAATATATTTTTATTTTATGAACAAATTGCACACAAACAAATGCATATTTTGGGCGTTTTCAAGCAAAAAAAAATCGTTTTTTCATCTGACCTTGTTAAATTATAGTACAAAATGTAGCTACGCATTAAAATTAGTTAATTTTACGAACAAATTATATAAACAAATGCACGTTTTGTGCTTTTTCAAGCAAAAATAAATCATTTTTTTCTTCTGACATTGATGAAATTATACTTCGAATGACTTTTTTTTTTCAAAATCTCATAACTTCCTCATTTTTTATTTATTTTGTATTCATTCTAGTCTACTTTGTGCGCTATAGTGTAGAGATTAAGAAAACATTTTGATTATTTGTTTCAGATTTTTTCTACGGCGGACAGATCTTACACCAGTGGGAAAAGTCGCCGCCGACCACCCGCCATTGACTAGTGCACCCCTCCCCCCTTTTTATGTAACGATCTAACAAATTTTTTAGTACTACAATAAATATGGACAAACAATTGTGGAAAATTTCAGCCTCCGATCTTTCATACTTTCCTCAAAAAATATTCCCAAAGAAACAGCCGCATTTCGGCCCAACAAAGTAGGAACCCCCCTTAAGCTGGAAAACCTATATGATACGAACAAATTACAAAAGATTGTAATAAATATAAATCACAAATCATTTTCCCACTATGGTTGTGGTAAACATAACCTCATACTCTACACGCATATATTTCTTATTTAACACTTATAAAATGTTCCTCGTAAATCCGGGGATTTTCTAATTGACTTGCACTTAAAGACCCACGACGCAAAACTCTTATCCACATTTCCCTTTTTCTCTTGGACAATATAATAAGTTCTCTTGTTGACAGATCACTAGGCCCAAGACAAGATTTTCCTACAAACGTTTGATTTTCATCAGTTATGCCTCTTGTATGAACGTTCTGTGCTTGATCAAACTCCGCCCATCGAAAATGCTCTCGACTAATCAGCTTAATCTAGAAAGAGCCAGGTTTACCTTTCAAATGTTCTCTCTCTCTCTTTCCATTCCATTTCCGCGCTCTCCACAGAGTTATCTGTCCATTTCTGTATGTCGATGACTTATCTCATTCAACTAACCTCGAACCTGAGACATAACATCATGGGAAAACTCGGAAGGAATACTCTTATTACCTAAATTATAGTGTACCATGACAGTGAAGTCTTTTTATGACCCTGCGTGTTTGCAAAAACACATGTTCGGCCATAAAAAGACTAGTTCACTGCCTTGGTGCACAATATACTATTAATCCAACTTTCTTTGACTAACTAAATTCAGGAACACTTTAGTTCGAGTGGACTGTTGTCACATCTTAAAATAGTGAATTCGATTTTACATTTGATATACTATTTTGTTTGAACATTTTTTTATTTATATTATAGTTATGTAAATTAATGTTGCATTTTAAATAAAGTGAAATGATTATAAAATAAAATTACAAATTCGAAAACTTTCATTCAAAAACATTTTATTATTTGAAATAATATCGCGACTGAACAATTCCCAAAGTAAAATGTCTATATAATGAAGAAGATCCATTAAGATAGCACCTCCACAATCGAATTTTGGAATTCTTCATAGTTTCGAATTGTTGGCTTTTTTGGGCAACAATTAAAATTTTTGGGCTTCTTTACTTTTTTCAAAAAATCAATTTTCTTGTGGAGGTGCCAGCTTACATTAACCCAGTACCTTCACTTCTTAAAATCACTAAAAAATACCAATTCAATTCAACCATAATTTTGGGTTTTTCTGGGATCTTAAAATCCGCCAAAAAATTCCTCCAAATCAACCCTTAACTTTCAAAATCAACCCCCTTCAAAAAATATAAAAATTTCAATAATTTAATCACGTCATATTTTTGGGCTTTTTTGGACTCCCTGAAAATACCCACTTTAATTTTTGGGCTCCAACCCTTACAGTAAAAAATTAACCTCTCTCTAACACGTAGATACAACTTTGTCAAAAAATAACTTTTTTTATTTTACAGCTTCAATAGAGTCTCTGAGTTTTGGGTTCCTCGAAAATACTTGCTACGATTTTTGGGCTCTAACCCTTCACGTCAAAAACCAACCCCTCCCTGCAAAGTAGATACAACTTTGTCAAGAAATAACTTTTTTTCATTGTTCATTTAAAGAATTTTGAAATTCAGTTTTAAATACGTGAAAAATATAAATTAGAAGCGTTTAAAATCGACAATTTCGAATGAAAAAACTTTTTAGTTGATACAATTTGCGTATAAATTATAAAAAATGTAAGAGTAGATTACAAAATAAGGATTAACAAGTGAATAATAATTGATATTACAAGACGATTTGGAATTCAAAAAATCAGAGATTTGATTGAATCTGTAAAATGCTCAAAAAGGTCACTTTTTGACAAAGTCGTATCTACGTGGTAGAGAGGAGTTGATTTTTGACGCTAATAGTTGGAGCCCAAAAATTGTTGTGTGTATTTTCGAGCAGCCCAAAAATCAGTGACTATTCCCGCTGTAAAATGATCAAAAAGATTATTTTTTGACAAAGTCGTATCTACGTGGTACAGAGGGGTTGATTATTGACGTTAAGGGTTGGAGCCCAAAAATCGTAGCGGCTATTTTGTAGGAGCCCAAAAATCAGAAACTATTCAAGCTGTAAAATTCAGGAAAAAGTTTTTTTTTTTAATTTCATATCTACCTGTTACAAAGGGGTCAATTTTTTACTGTAAGGGTTGGAGCCCAAAAAACAAAGTGGGTATTTTCTGGAAACCCAAAAAAACCCAAAAATATGACGTGATTAAATTACTGGATGGTGGAATTGAATTTTTATTATTCAGTGATTTTAAGAAGTGGATGTGCTGGGCACGGCGTGCCTGAACGAGAAGTAAATACAATTTTTTTAACAACTCAGATCTTTGCAGGCTCTTCGAGTATAAAATTAATAGCAATGTTCTGTACAAAAATGAAAATATTTCGTCGAGCTCCTTCAAAATAAATCTTATTTAAAGGTTTTTTTATACCTTTCTTTCCCTCATTTGGAAAATTTGGAACATTTGGTACATTTAGTCAATGGACGTGTTTTTTTTGCTACACGGTAAAAAAAAATTGAGCTGTGACAGGGATATTATTCCTTATTATAGCCAAACATTTAGCTAAAAACAAAAGAAGGAATTTATAAAGATCCCTGGATCAGCGAAAATGAATATCCTTGACCATTTTCCATATACTAGGGATATCGTATAGTCAAACCCCTAATAAGTATAGCTATAATAGGGATATTAAGAATAGGTGTCTGAAACAATTATCGGAAGAGCGCCGGTGCATTATGGGAGCAGCGAAATAAAATGGCGACAGTCTAATCGGAAGCAGTGACAGCTGAGATTTACTTTGGACAATTAAACGCTTTTTACCACTTAAAATGTGCGCGATTGTTAATATTAAATGGAGTTTATGATGCAGTAATAATAATTTACATTTGTTTCGATTGTAGGCGATAGCTATATTGAAATATCAAGAAACGCGATAAAAACAACAAACTTGACCTCCAAATGCATTTCAGGGAAATTCATTTTCGCGATACCAGACGAAAAATTGGCTACTGTAAGTTAATATATTTCTATAACAACTACATTTTTTTTCTAATCTTAAGATAATGCAATTATACATAATCTGTCGAAAATAATAAACTTTCGAACTTAGAAATTATGTCCAAATTCCTGATTTACGAGAACAATTTACATAAAGAAACTAAATGTGTAACTTCTAACTAAACGTTTTACCTAATCCAAGCGCACACTTTCTTTGAGTTAAATATATTCTTGATTCACTCGTTCGCCTCAAGAATTTTTTTTCCGTGTAAAAGTACTTTATTCAAACCAAACTTTGCCGTTTATCTGTTGTCGTTAGCTCGTTTTACGAAATTGTAAAATTTTTTCAAAAATTGCGTAAAACCAGATCTTTTTTCACCCTTAAAAAACTATGTAGCTATTTAAAAATAAAATAGCGATACCGGGCAAGCGGAAAAATTTTCTGTAAATCAAATGCTATGACCCAAAAAAATTAATGTAGAGATTGACTGATATGTCTTTGAAAAAAACAGCTGAAAGCTGCTTTAGGTACCAATTCTGAGCTATGAAAAATCCAAAAATTCGATTGCGGAGGTGCTAGCTTAATGCACCTATATAAAGAGCATCCTGACAGATAAGGCGATAGATATACAAGAAAAACGGAAGATTGAAAGATATAGACGAAGAGACTGAATTGACAAAGAAACAAAAAACAATAGACGTATTAGCAGAGGATCCAAATATAAAACAACCTTCACCCATTCGTTTACGCGATGAAAAGTATGTTATATCAAACTTAATATGTTAAAAAATATATCTCGAGTAGGTTGCCTAACAAGTTTCAATCAAATTTCAATTTTAAACTGGGAGTTTGGCAACTCCTGTAATCCAGCGACTTGGAAGCTTGGAATCTTGAGTCTGGTCCTAAATATTAATAATTATGAAAAAAGCAAAAAAAAAATTATTTAAAGTTCGGTTGTTGTTATGCAAGCAAATGTTAGCCTCGAAAGAGAAAAAGTTTGTTTGGAATGGTATCCATGATTTGCCTGAAAAATGGGCAAAATGTGTAGAATCCAATGGTCAATACTTTGAATAAAAAAATTTTGAGATTCCCTTGAGGATTAAGTTTTTTATTTATAGAAAAAACCGGCAAACTTCAACTAACACCCCTGGTACGTTTGGTACTATAGCTCAGCGATTCCCAAACTACTGCCACCGGCCGATGAGGCTGCCGCCGGCAGGGGGATGCCACCCCAGGCCGGGCAGCTAGGCAGGCTCCGAGGCAGGCTCCCCGCTGCGACCAGAAGGCTACTTTCCTCGACTTTCCTGTACCTACCACGAATGACCCTTTCATTGTTATGAACTTGCAATAACTGAAATTATAAAGACTTAGCACAATTAATTTTTAATTGGCTGAATGAATTTCGTAATATAATTTAAAGAAAATGAAAACAAAGTTTTTGAAATTTGGTTAATATCCGAACTAATAAATGAAATATTTAAAAATCTTGTAAATGCAACAAAAGTGCGATAACTCTTGAAGTTATTATCCGATCTTCTTCTACCTTTTTTAACGTTTATTTGATAATCTAACAAATCTAACGGAATTTATTAAAATTCTATTGATTAATATTTAACCAACTTTTCATTTTTCTCAACCGGCTCTAATTCTCCAACAACGAAAAGGTCAGCGAAGCAAGCAACCGAGCACGAACGACTAGCGTCCACTGTCTCCCTTGGGTTCCAGTATTGTGAAAAAATTTGAGGGTGGGGCCCCTGCCGCTCCCCAGAAAATGCATAAAAAGTTTGGGAATCGCTGCTATAGCTTACTTAAACGTGGTCTGACCACTACACCAACCGCCGTTATGGCGCTGTGTTGCCACTAAGAAGACAACTGCTTGCCCAAATTTTTTTCAGTGTACAAACAGGTAAGGGGCCATCCAAATACCACGTGGACAGTTTAGGGTGTGGGAGGGG
>NC_046657.1:183088258-183096336 GCF_010883055.1 Belonocnema kinseyi
GGGGGGGGAGTGGTGAAAAATTGTTTACGTCGTATATGGATGGCCCTAAGTCGATACTAGTATTTTGCACCAATCTGTTTACGCAATAAACCTTATATTAAAATAAAGATAATTTTATTGCGAACGCGATGACATAAGGTCTGCCAAAATCTGTTTTGAATTCCGGCAGCCGAGTTATAAAACACATGCAAAATACATCGTGAAAAATCACTTTTTTGACTTTTTAGAATAATTTTGTAGGGTTTAAAAAAATGTCACGGGAAAGTATGCGAGCCTGCAGAGAATTATCCAACTATGAACTTCATGTATCAGACATATGGGTGTGACACCCCTAACACACTCCCGCAAGTACCTGAAAACTACTCTTAAAACCAACGATGTTAATTCTTTATGAGATCGACCTTTTGAACACTGTATTCTCGTATTTTTGAAATTAAAATTATTAATATTTATCTAGTGGAATATTTATCAATCAATCAATTAATGGACCAATGTTATTATATATTCCACTAGAATAGACTAATAGTAATAAGTTTAAGGGGGGAAATAAATAATTATAAAAAAAATTATTTAAATAAATTGCATTTGTTTAAATAATTAAAAATTAATCAACCAATGATGATAAATATTCCATTAGATAAATATTAATAATTTTAATTTGAAAAATACGAGAATACATTGTTCAAAAGGTCGATTTCATAAGGAATAGGCATCTTTGGTTTTAAGACTAGTTTCCAGGTACTCGTGGGGGTGTGTTAGGGGTGACAAACCCATATGTCTGATACATGAAATTCATAGTTGGATAATTACACAGGCCAACAATTCTCAGAACCAGAGACCAGACCTACTATACCCGAAGGAAAGTATGCGGGCCTGTAGATAATTATCTACAGGCCCGCATACTTTCCCCTCACATTTTTTTTAACCCTACAAAATTATTCTAAAAACTAAAAAAAGTGATTTTTCACCATGTATTTTGCATGTGTTTTATAACTCGGCTGCCGGAAATCAAAACAGATTTTGGCAGACCTTATGTCATCGTGTTCGCAATAAAATTATCTTTATTTTTATATAAGGTTTATTACATAAACAGATTGGTACAAAATACTAGTATCTACATGACTTTTTAGACCTGCCAACCCAACAGTTATGATGGGAATAAAATAGACAAACCAAAGCTTGCATATTCTATAAGCTTTATATTTTCGATTAGTATGTAGTTTGTTTCGTAAACAACCGACTGCAATTTAAAAAAAGTCATTTTTGAATTTTTAATTAATCATAGCCTTGATTGAATTTTTTAGGCAACCTACTCGATGTTTTTTGCTTAAATCAATTAGAACGGCAAAAAAAAATCTGTCGGAAAGAATTGCCGAATAAAATTTTTTTAAGGGATTACCTACCCTTACACATCACCCATTATTCAGACCTGCCTAATGCAGGTTTGATTGTCGACATTTGAAAATATAAAAACGTCAAAAAACTTACTTTTTTATCTCACGAATTACAGAGTTGGTTAGAATGTTCGGCAAGGCCCCCAAGAACCACCCCTACTATATCAACAACTAAAATATTAAAAATGACCAGTTTGATTGTCAATATTTGAAACAACAAAAGCGTCAAAAATTATCTTTTTTTATGTCGCTAATTATAGTCTGTGTAAGAAAGTTCGACAAGACCCCTAGAAACCACCCTTAATATGTCCGCACCTAAAATGTTAAAAATGACAAGTTTGATTGTCGATGTTTAAAAATATAAAAATGAAAAAAATCCTCGTTTTTTATCTCACGAATTATAGAGTGGCCGAGAATGTTCGGCAAGGCTCCTAAAAACCACCCCTACTATATCAACACCTGAAATTTAAAAAATGACAGGTTTGATTGTCCATACTTGAAAATACAAAAACGTCAAAAATTATCTTTTTTATCTCCCTAATTATAGAGTGGGTGAGAAAGTTCTGCAAGACCCCTAAAAACCACCCTTAATATATCCGCACCTAAAATGTTAAAAATGACAAGTTTGATTGTCGATATTTGAAAATATAAAAACGCCCCACTTTATAATTCATGAGATAAAAAAGAGGATTCTTGACGTCTTTATATTTTTTTAAATGAAAAAACTTGTCATTTATAACATTTTAGGAATTGATATAGTAGGAGTGGTTTCTAGGGGTCTCGCCAAACATTCTCGCCCACTTTAATTCGTGAGATAAAAAATGAGGATTTTTGATCAGTGAAACTTCAATTATGCAAATAGCCAGAAGTACGTTACTGATTTTGAGTTAAATTCCACTGTGAAACAGTTAATTTTTACTGACACATTGGCAAGTTTAGAGTGTTATTTCGTATAGAAGGGGCAATGGGAAAAATTTGAAAAAATTCATGAGTATGAGGAAAACTGTTGTGAACCAATTGCAGTTGAGAAATAATAAAAATTGTTGCTGAAAACTACAAAAGGTACAACTATATTATCTTCAGTTCTAATAAAGATATTAAAGCGATTCAAACTGCAAACTGTAACTGATAGGCTCTGCAACTATTTTCAATAACCCGGAAGGATGTGATAGTCTTATTGTTTGTTGGAAAACAAGTGCAAGAAAGTACTGGGGGGGGGGGCTTATTTTACTTCCCACCGCTGGTGCTTTTCTTCGACCCGTGGTTCTGAATCCTTGGGTAGCACCTGGCCACGGCAGTACTCGTAACGCGTGCCCTGAACTCTTCTACGCATGCGTCGCGCTCAGTCTCTGATTCGAAGCTGTTCGCGCGCAATTTTAAATGCTAAAAAATAGCATTTTTATTGTTTATTATGAATAATGTCATTTCAACTTATATAAATGTTTATCAGGCCGATATTAATGAATCTTGCTAAAAATAAAAATTTATTAAGTGCATACTGTGTTATGGTTGTTTTTGCTAAATATATACATTTTTCTATTAATTAATATAATTATATTGAAAAACAAATTTTCAATGCATTTTAATATTTTAATAAACTTTAAATAAAAAAATTTTCGAATAATGAAAAATATGCAAGAAAAATACAAGTGAGTAGCGAAGGATATTTTGTATTTGTACAGGATGCACTTCTTACATTTTTATTTTTATCAATATTCATTAATATCGGTCTAATAAACATTTATATAATTTAAAATGACATTATTCATAAGAGTTCGGGGCACTTGTTACAAGCACTAGGCCACGGGTCGAAGAAAGGCACCAGCGGTCTATCCTATCCGTTACAATAATCAGTTTGAATCGCTTTAATATCTTTATTAGATTGGAAATTTAATTGCCTATTGCCCAATTTAATGCTCCACTATTTTTTTTTTTTTTTTTTTGATCGGGGGTTACGCTAGCTTAACGTTAAGCTGGCGGAACCACATGTTAAATAAACGCCGCTGAATCGAGTTCTGTCCTATTAAATAATTAAGGGCTCATTTAGTGCTCCCCAAAACCACTAAAAATTATTTTCCAAAAGCCACGCCTAATACTGAAAACCCACCCTTAAAATAAATTCTGCACCATAATTAAGGGCTTAATATAAATTATTCATAAATTGTAAATCTGTCCGTATCACATTTGAGGGCTGATTAAAGGTTAATTTTATGAGTTTTTAACAATTATAATTCTCTGCTTTTGAAAAAATAGGGATTATGCTGGCTGAACGCTAAGGCGATACGCGAAAATGAGGCAAGTATTAACTCTTAACTTTTTTTAATACCGCATATTGTCTAAACTTCAATTATTGAGATCAATCATTTTCACCGAAAATCCTTACAGATTTTAATTATATCTACGTCTCTTACTGGTTCGAATTTAGAGAATAATTAAGGACTCACTTATTATTAAAAACCAGGTGTTGCGCTGGCTTAACGGTGAACTGACGTAACCCCCGGTTTGAAAAAAATAGTGGAGCATTAAATTTGACGATGGAACATTAAATGAGATCCTTAATTATAGTATGCTCAGATTTACAATTTCTGCATGAATTATATTAAGGGTGGTTTTTCAGTATTAGGGGTGGGGTTTGGAAAATAATTTTTCGTGATTTTGGAGAGCATTAACTGTGCCTTTAATTATGTGATACGAAAGAACTCGATTCAACATTTATTTTCCATAGGGTTCCGTCAAATTACCGTTAAGCCGCTGAGTTTTCTCACCTGATTAATTAAATAAAGGAAACTGTAAATAAAGAAATAACTTAAAATAAAAAACTAAGAATCGAATTATATTTTTAAAGAATGTGCATTGAATGTGCATATATTGATATTAGGAGGTGCTTCGAAAATATTATAAAAACATATAAATTTTTTTTCGGGCAGTTAGCAAAAAATATTGTGCGAGCAACATACGCACAGGTGCTATTACACACTGAAATACATATATTACCGACCTCACTCTTAGGTATGTAAACCTGGCACAACACTATCAAGGTATAGAGATGTAACCTATTTCATAATTTAGGACTAATATAGGCCCATGGTCCCAAATTTTTGGCCCTTTATTTTTTGTAAAAAGTAGTGTGCGCTAACTGAAAGTTAAGCTGGCCGAACATTGCTGTAAAACGTACTAAAAAAGATTTTACAGAAAAAAAGATTTTCTTTTCTCTTGCATAATTTCAGGCTCACTTAAGGCTCCTGAAAAATCATCGACCGAAGGTCGCGCGATATTTCATTTGCCCATTTTCTTTATATATGGTGTTGTGCCACCTTAACGTTATAAAAAATACATGAAGAAAACTATGAAACCCATTTTTACGCTCGCATAATTTAGGGCTCATTGAGGACTATTTTTGGACCCGTAATCCTAAATTTTGGGCTCTAGTACTTTTTGTAAAAAATAGTGTTTGCAATAGTTCAACAATAAGTTGGTTCAAGATTGCTGAAAAACGTATCAAAAATGATTTTACTGAGAATTTACGTTACAGAATAGTTTAGAACTCATTCACGGATCTGGGAATATAATTACAAATTAAAAAAAAAATGTTGAAACCATTTTTTTAAACAAATTTGCCAAAAGAATATTTTCTTTTCTTTTCTCTTGCGTAATTTCAGGCTCATTTAAGGCCATGTCACGAGTGGGTCACGTGACCAGATTCCTACCTTTCTGGCACTTTTCTTATTTCCCAACTTATTTTCACACGAAGCGCCGCATCGCGTTGAAAGTTTGGGATGATATATAAAAGGTGGGTCTGGTCCTAAATATTAATAATTATGAAAAAAGCAAAAAAAAAATTATTTAAAACATAAAAGTTTTTTCATAATTATACAAATTTAGGACCAGACCCACCATTCTTAGTGCTACTTATTTATTATCCAAAATTTTCAACTCGATGCGGCGCTTCGTGTGATAATAAGTTGGGAAATAAAAAACGTGACGGTAAGGTAGGAATCTGGTCACGTGACCCACTCATCACATGGCCTTAAGGCTCCTGAAAAATCATCGACCGAAGGTCCCGCGATATTTCCTTTGCCCTTTTTTTGTGTCATATATGGTATTGTGCCACCTTAACGTTATTAAAAATACATAAAGAAAACCATAAAACCCATTTTTACTCCTCGCATAGTTTAGGGCTCATTGAGGACTAATTTGGGCCCGTGGTCCTAAATGTTGGGCTCTCGTATTTTTTGTAACAAATAGTGTTTGCAATAGCTTAATAAGTTGGTTCAAGATTGCTGTAAAACGTATCAAAAAGTATTTTACTGAACATTCACCTTATAGCAGAATGTAGGGCTCATTTAGGGGTCTGGGAATATGATCATTACTTTTTTTTTATACTCTTTAAACCTTTATTGTATAAACAAATTTACCAATAAACAATTATTTTATTTTCTTCTCTCTTGTATAATTTAAGGTAATTTAATTATTATTTTATAATAATTATATTATTATAATTATTATTCAATTCAGACATTTAATTATCATATTCCCAGAGCCCTAAATGAGCGCCTTTATACAGTTTTTTTTTCGAGTTAAAAATACTTTTAATTTACCTTGTTATAGAACAAGTTTTTTTGGGGGGGGGGCATAAGAGCCGCCGGAAAGAATATTTAAAACCACCTCTAGTATACCAAATTCAGAAAACCTCTTAAAATGAACGCCTTTATACAGTTTTTTTTCGAGTTAAAAATACTTTTAATTTACCTTGTTATGGAACAAGTTTTTTCAGGGGGGTTAGAGCCGCCGGAAGGAATACTTAAAACCACCCCTAGTGTATCAAAATCAGAAAATCTCTTAAAATGAACGCCTTTATACAGTTTTTTTCGAGTTAAAAATTCTTTTAATTTACCCTGTTACAGAACAAGTTTTTCCAGGGGGGTAAGAGCCGCCGGAAAGAATATTTAAAACCACCATTAGTGTATGAAAATCAGAAAATCGTCGAAATAACCGCCTTTATACAGTTTTTTTTCCGAGTTAAAAATGCGTTTAATTTACCTTGTTATAGAACAAGCTTTTTCAGGGGGCTAAGATCCGCCGAAAAGAATATTTAAAACCACCCCTAGTGTAGGAAAATCAGAAAATCGTCGAAATGACCGCCTTTATAAAGTTCTTTTCGAGTTGAAAATACTTTTAATTTACCTTGTTATAGAACAAGTTTTTTCAGGGGGTAAGAGCCGCCGGAAAGAATATTTAAAATCAACCCTAGTGTATCAAAATCAGAAAATCGTCAAAATGAACTCCTTTATACAGTTTCTTTTTTGAGTTCAAAATACTTTTAATTTACTTTGTTATAGAACAAGTTTTTTCAGGGGGGATAGAGCCGCCGGAAAGAATATTTAAAATCACCCCTAGTGTATCAAAATCAGAAAATCGTTAAAATGGACGCCTTTATACAGTTTTTTTTTAGTTAAAAATACTTTTAATTTACCTTTTTATAGAACAAGTTTTTTCAGGGGGGTAAGAGCGGCCGGAAAGAATATTTAAAGTCATCCCTATTGTATCAAAATCAGAAAATCGTTAAAATGAATGCCTTTATACAGATTTTTTTCGAGTTAAAAATACTTTTAATTTACCTTGTTATAGAGGAAGTTTTTTCAGGGGGTAAAGCCCACCGAAAAGAATATTTAAAACCACCCCTAGTGTGGGAAAATCAGAAGATCGTCGAAATGACCGCCTTTACACAGTTTTTTTCGAGTTAAAAATACTTTTAATTTATCTTGTTATATGAGGGTGAATCAAATATTAACCGGAATTCTTTTTTAATATTTATTTATTTATAAAACAATACAAAAATACTATTGATTATTTTTCTACATAGTCTTCTTCACGCTCTACACATTTTTTCCAGCGGTTTGGAAGCTTGTTAATTCCTTGCTCGTAGAAACTTTGAGATCGAGTCATCAACCAATTGCGCACGAATTCCTCAACATCTTGATCGTTGTCAAATCGCAATCCTCCAAGTGCATCTTTTATGGGGGCAAACAAATGATAGTCACAGGGTGACAAATCTGGGCTGTATGGAGGATGCTCAAGGGTTTCCCATTGCATATCTTCCAGTTTTTGTTTCGTTTCACCCGCCGTATGTGGCCTGGCATTGTCATGAAGGATGACGTTTCTGATGGGGTTACCGCGTCTTTTGCTTCTGTAAGCGGCTTTTGCTGCCTCCAACAGCTGGCAGTAGTAGGCAGCGTTAACCGTACGTCGATCATGTAGGAAATCAATTATCAACACTCCTCTGTAGTCGAAAAAGACGGTCGGGAGGACCTTACCGGCTGAGAGACGGGTTTTGGCTTTCACAGGACCGGCTTCGTCTTTCCTTCGCCATCTTGGACTCGGGAGTGTAGTGATGCACCCATGTTTCATCACATGTCACGATATGCTTCAAAAAAGCCTGTCCCTCCCGCTGAAATCGATTCAGATGTCTCTTACCGATTCGCAGTCGGATGTTTATTTTTATCTTCGTTCAAGAACTTCGGGACCCATCGGGCACAGATTTTTTTGAAACCAAGATGATTTTTAATGATTGTTTGAGCGCTACCATAGCTAATGCCCACCTGTAAAGCGATTTCATGAATAGTGAACCGCCTGTCACTTTCAATAAGGTCACGAACTGCACCAATGTTATCGCCAGAGACACTT
>NC_046657.1:183096436-183107929 GCF_010883055.1 Belonocnema kinseyi
TCCTAATACACTACATTACAAGAACCTACACTGTGAGAGTGCTTGCGATTGGCTAAGAAAAGTATTTGTAAAATTCCGGTTTATATTTGATCCACTCTCGTAGAACAAGTTTTTTCAGGGGGTAAGAGCCGCCGGAAAGAATATTTAAAACAACCCCTAGTGTATCAAAATCAGAAAATCGTCAAAATGAAGGCCTTTATACCGTTTTTCTCGAGTTAAAAATACTTTTAATTTACCTTGTTATGAAACAAGATTTTTCAGGGGGTAAGAGCCACCGAAAAGAATATTTAAAATCACCCCCAGTGTATCAAAATCAGAAAATCGTCAAAATGAACTCCTTTATACAGTTTCTTTTTGAGTTCAAAATACTTTTAATTTACCTTGTTATAGAATAAGTTTTTTCAGGGGGGTAAGAACCGCCGGAAAGAATATTTAAAGTCATCCCTAGTGTAGGAAAATCAGAAGATCGTCAAAATGAACGCCTTTATACAGTTTTTTTTCGAGTTAAAAATACTTTTAATTTACCTTGTTATAGAACAAGTTTTTTGAGGGGGTAAGAGCCGCCGGAAAGAATATTTAAAACCACCCCTAGTGTATCAAAATCAGAAAATCGTCAAATGAAGGCCTTTATACCGGTTTTTTTCGAGTTCAAAATACTTTTAATTTACCTTGTTGTAGAAAAAGTTTTTGAGGGGGGTTAGAGCCGCCGGAAAGAATATTTAAAACCATCCCTAGTGTATCAAAATCAGAAAATCGTCAAAATGAACTCCTTTACACAGTTTTTTTTTGAGTTCGACTTTCAAGACGCAACTTAGATTGAACGATGAAGTTTTATAAAAAACTATTGCTTTCGAAAATCAGCGAAGACTACGCATGGTAGCAATAGTCTAATTTACTTTCCAAAAAGTGAAAAAGTTACACATTTAAACAGAAAAAGTGACTAATTTTCTTTTGTATTTAAAAGAATTCAATGAAATTTATAAAAATTCAGCAGATAAAGTCAAATTTGTGATTTCAATCAATGAAATTTGTATTCCACCAAAACTAATTTTCTATACAAAAAATTAATGTTTAATACCAATTGATTTCTAACCAAAAATAAATAGAACTTTCTATAAAATAGATAAATTTACAGAAAATAAATTTTTGCAACAAAAAAACAAAAAAAAAACTAAAATGTTAACAAAGTAGTTCCACTTTCAACTATAAAAGATGAAAAAAAAATCTTTAAAATTCTTTGAAATCGCTTTAAATTACTGAAATTAATTGAAAATTCCTTGGAATGTTTTAAAATACTCTAAAATATTTAGAAACTTTTTAAATCTTTTGAATCAACTTAATATCTTTCAAAGACTTGTAAAGTACTTTGAAATTTTTTCAAATAAGCCTGCTAAAGTTGTTAAAATTGTTTGAAATTCCTTTAAACTAAACAAGTAAGTTAAAAGTGCCTTGATATCTTTTAAAACATCCTCCTCAAATATTTAAAATTTTCTAAAGTCTCTTTAAATTTTGTACAGCTCCTGAAAATATCTTGAAATTTTAAAAGTACCCTTGAATATTTAAAAGCTTTTAAAATCTCACATTAAACTGTAATCAATTGAAAATTCCTGGGAGTCTCTTCGCATTCTCTCCAACTTTTCAATTCCTTCAAAATCTTTTGAAATATATAGAACTCTTTTTTAAGATTTCTAAAGTACTTTGGAAGTTTTTTAAATAACCCTTCTAAAATTTTTCAAAGTTTCCTAAATTTCAATCTGAAAGTTCATAAAATTTCAAGAAATTTTACAAGATTTTAAATATTTGAGGATGTTTTAAAAGATGCTATGGCATTTTTCATTTATTTTTATATTCGAAAGGAATTACAAAGAGTTCAAAAAATTGTAGAAGGTTTATTTTTAAAAATTCTTTTCCTGCGGCTCTTACCCCCCCCCCCCCCTAAAAAAACTTGTTCTATAACAAGGTAAATTAAAAGTATTTGTAACTCGACAAAAAAACTGTATAAAGGGGGTTCAGGTTGACGATTTTCTGATTTTGATACACTAGCGGTGGTTTTAAATATTCTTTCTGGCGGCTCTTACCCCCCTGAAAAAACTTGTACTATAACAAGGTAAATTAAAATTATTTTTAACTCGAAAAAATCTGCGCGCGGCTTGCATTTTCTTTGCATTTGGAATGCTTGAAAAAAACTTTATCAAATAGATCTCTTTTAGATGGCAGTATTTATATGCGTCTTCATATTCTGAATTGTCTACTTAATTAAGTATAGTCAAAGATTAAATTTCTCAAAGCTCTGTAGGCTTTGACGTACACATTCTCATCGTGACACTCGAGGTGCGCGCTCGATTTCCGACAGACATTTGTAAACAGGTTTTGTTGGATTTTTTTCTCGTAACTTTCGTCGTTTTTCCACACATTTTTTTTATCTTACTTTTTTGAACGTTATTTTTCACGAATGAAACAAAAAGTACGCGTCCTGTCAAGAAGTGATACTTAACGAAATTGTAGATCTTTTTTGGGATAACCATTTTTGTTAATTCATCTTTTTTTGTAACCTACATAGTTTGTCCACAAAATGGAATTTTTTATATTCCATTATTTTTTGTGCAATCAAAATTTGGATTTTCGATTTTTGAAGAAAATCCAAAAATTGGTTATGATAATCTTGTAGGAATTTTAAAAAGAAATGTTTTTCCTCTTCTGACTTTTTTTCATATCGTGCGTTTTTCGGCTTCAAATTTTGATTTTCGGTTGATTAAAAAATTTTGAAAACGTTATAACTCTGAGAATTTTGTTTTTATCGAAAAAAGTCATAAGGATAAATTGTTTTTTTTTCCAACTCTATAAATATCCGTACATAGAGTTTTCAAACTCAGGAAAAAGTGCTCTCAAAAATTTTCAAATTGCGCTCACTTTTTTAATTTTTATCAAAAATGGCTGGTTAACGAACTCGTCCTTTATTTTAGGACCTAGAAAAAGTGTGCTAAAGATGGATTTGATTCGTTCATTTTTTCGAGAGTTATCGTGTTTACGGACGGACGGCCGGACGGACAGACAGACGCCATCGTGAAAACCTGATTTTCGGATTCAGGGGGTCTCGAAACGTGGAGATTCGTTGAAAAAGTGTAATGTCAAATTTCCGACAATTCTAATACTTTCTCAATCATAAATGATGAGAATGTAAAAAACCCCGGATTTTATTTCTCCGGAAATGAAAACTGGGGGGGGGGGGGGATCTTGCCCTCTAGATAGACGAAAATTGCAAAGCATTTTGGGACCACCCTAGTGTACGTACGTCCGAATACAAGCCACTCCCACTCCCTTTTCCAGATACCCTTCCTCTCACCAAGTCCGTATGTTTGGACTCGAGAATGTGAAAAACTTAGATAAATTGCATTGTTTCTATGTTTTAATTTCGAATATAATACTAAGCCTTGGGTGCGCTTAAACTTGGCAAAAAACGTAAGAAATTGTTCAGGAACTTTGCCCCCCTCCCCCCATGTGATTTTTTTTGCTCTTAACATTGAGAATGATTTTTGAAAAGACCAACCTTAAATAAAAAATTTTTCAATGAAAAAAATGAATTTGCAAAAAAATCATTGAATTTTTAACTACGAAGTATTTTTCAATCAATAAAATAAAATCTCAGTCAAAATGTGCGAAAGAAGAATCAATCAAAAAAATTTAAATTATATCATTTCTAACAATTTTAAATTAAAACCATGTTTTCATACATCACAGTGTGTTCCGAATGCTTTAGTAATAATCTTGTGACAGTAAAACTAAGATTTAGCATTCACGTATACCTCAAGGTTTTATTCGACATCTTGGAAACCTATAATTAATTAAGGTAATAATTCGTTCATATTCTCGACTATTAGTGCAGCGTTAAAATCTTAGATTAAAATTTTATTTTAAATTTGAAATGGTTGATACAGTCGAATTCTATTCTACCGACATATTAGATACTATCAAGCACTCGTCATGCGCAGAACGGTCGACTTAAAACGTTCCATCGAACAGTGGTCCCGTTGTCACTCTTGGCCAAGCGTGCGAGCTGGTGTCTGAAAATGTGTAACACTTATTGTGGCTTCGATTAATTTTAAATTGCACGAGTCGGTTTCCAAGGTTTCGACAAATAGAACTAAGATTTTGAATAACTGGATTACATTCGACAAATAATTATTGCATTTAATTGACAAAGGATATTATTCGATAACAATCGAAACAAGTAAATCTGTGTTATTAACTGGAAATGCTTTCACTTCTATCATTAAATATTTTCCTGAAAATCTTTTGCTTATTATCGGGTCACCCGACTACACCTACCCCTCTTAAGATAGAGTCACGATAAAATTATTCTTTGCTGATTTGGATACGAAATTAGCTGGCGTCATCCGTAATTGTCATATACAAAAGTGATTTAAACTAGAGCCCTGACAACCGACGACCCAGGCCGCGTCAGGTGGAATGCTTTAACCCTTTGAGTGAATTAAAATTAAAATTTTCTTATCAATCAAACCATTCTGTCTCAATCTCTTGAACATTTATTTTAAAAAATCGTAAACATTTTTTCCAGAAATCTCATACAAATTTGTTTATTATCTAGAAGCTCGAATTTTTCTTACAACTTTTTGAAAATCCTGCAAAATAAAAAAAAAACTCTGGAACTTCCTAATTTTTAATATCTTTGTGAAAATTAATGTATTTTGATCAAAATTAACCTTCTTAGGTAGAGAATTAATCTTTCCAGTTGAAAATGCAACTGTTTGGTAAATTATTATTATTTTTTAGATATTTTTCGGTGTTAAAGAATTATCATTTCAGTAAAAAATGCATTGATATGGACAAACATTTTACTATCCTGTTGAAAATTCGTTCTAATTCATTTTTAAATAAATGCTTAAACATCTTGTATAACGTCCAAAGCAGGTGATATCAAACCTATTATTTTTGTAAGGAAAAATAATCATTTTTTCCAAATTTACCGAATTCAGTTTTAACCATTTTTTCGACAATAATTAAAGCAGATTTAATTTTGTATCACTGTTCAAAATTAGTGAAGTTAGATTTGAAAAACAATTCTTTTAACTCTGACTTAATGAAAATCTTTTATATTTTGCTTTTTATGTGCCAAAATAGTATTTTTAGTTAACTTTCATGAAAAAACTGTTTGAGCAATAAAAAGAAATGTATGGTGTTTTTTTAATGAGTTTCCAAATTGAGTTAGAACTAAGATTATTCATGATTTTGGACTGGGAGTGCAAAATTATTTAAGGATAATTTGAAGAAGTGTGATTGTATGAAAAATAAACAACATTTATCATGTTAGCTAATAAGTTTTGAAATATGATCAAATTTGAGCTTGTGGAAATTTCCAAGTTAGGTGAAATATTGCACTAATATATTTAAGCATCTGCAGTGGACTTGAGTAAAATATACTGCAAACTTTTCAATAAAATTTCACATAAACTTGAACATTAATTCTTTAATTTTCAAGTATAATAAAATATCATTGGAATCGCTATAATTCGGTCATTCCAAATATTATATTTATAAAGTACTAAGTGATAAATTAAAAAAAAATGCCATACTCTGCATTTTAGTCCTCATTAGGTACAAAGGACTCCCCATATACCAGGATCGACGGCAGCAGATCGGCTAAGCGAGAGGAAGACGTGAACAGGTCGGGGCGGGGGAGCGTGTACAGATACCCAGGGCGGAATTGTAACCTGCTGTACTTTTTCATATCATCTTCGATCTTACTGGCACTTTTTAGATTCATCATAAATCCAAACCTATTCATTTATTGCTTCTCACGGTAAGCTAGATAAATGATTCTTTTCCAATTCCTCATTAGCATGGGTCGAAAAATAAACACCTTTGGAATTTTGTGCATCTTGGTTAAGTGTGCTTGAAAAAATGGTTCATGAATTTTCTTGTTCACAGAGTTTTAAACTTTTCTTGAATTTCAATTTTTTGTACATAACTGAAGGTCAGAGAACTCTTAAGATTTGTTGCAGGTTTCAATTATTTTTATTTATAAGTAATTCTAATTTAATTCTCCTCTGTTTTCGGAAAAAATAGTAATAGGTTTATAAATATGAGAAGAATTTTTCGGGGTACTTCAAAACTTTCCAGTGACAAAAATCCACTAGGAAAAACATCGCCAAGACCCAGAAGTCGTAAATAGAAATACAGCAAATTAAAGAAAAACTTTGTTTGGGTATTTAATGAAATAATTGATATAACTTGTGGATAAAGCATTTTTCTGAGTAGGCTCTCACAAGAAATTTTAAATCACAAGTGATAAAATTTATCTTATTAAATACTATATTATAAATTTTGAGAAATTGCTGCAAATCTTATTTTTACTCCTCGGACTTGTGGATTTTTTTATAGTGTATTTCTATGTTCAAAAAGTCCACACATGCTCAGACAAATCTTCAAACCACCTAGTACATTGTTGTCACTGGAAAGTTATCAATTACCCAAAAAATTCTTTTTCTATTTTCAAACGCGTTAAAAAATTGTCTGAAAACAATCCAGGTATGTTAAACAAAATCAAAACTCAAGAAATTTAAAAAACTCTGCAAGCAAGAAATTTTCGAAACCTTTTTTTAAGCTCCGATAAACAAGCTACATATACATTAATTCTAAATTAATTAAAATTTTTTAGGATCTCAATACGTATTTTTCGCCAAAATAAATAAATTTCGGGTAGAAACTTTACAAAATAAGGGCTTATTTGAGCACCCTATTGCTTATTGTTGCTCAAATGTTCGTTAAATAAAAAAATTAAGAAAATGTTTTTCGTGGAGAATAATACACCTCGGATATTTACGACGGATCGTCCACATATTACGTGACATTCTAAGGGCCTGCTCTAACGTTACAAAGTGTCACATAAGGAGTGGGTTCGCAAAGGTTTCGTAACGCGTGACACTGTCCGGACAAAAGAATTAAATTTAAATGCTTATCGATACATTAAATACCAATCCTATCGACACAACAAATTAAGTAGTTGAATTTTAAACCAAAGAGTTAAATTTTCAAGACGAAAACACTAATTTTCAACCAAAAAGATTATTTTTAGCCAAGAAAAATGAATTTTTAACAGTGAAAAATTACTTTTCTACCATAGAAGATGAATTTTGAAACTAAAAGGAAGAATTTCAACAAAATACATGCATTTTCAACTAAAAAGGATAAGTTTTCAACAACAACAAAAATAGAATACTCAACTTTTCAGATAAACAGAAACTAATATTCCACAAAAAATAACCGATATTCTGAAGAAATATTTACATTTGAGATAAATAGCTTAATTTGCAACAAAAAATAAAAAATCTTAACAAAATTTTTTATTTTCTACCAAATAGTTGAATTTTTGGGTTAAAAAGAGAATTTTTTAACCAATAATGGAATCGTTAAACTTTCAGCTTAAAAACTAATTTTTAACAAAAAGACAAATTATCAACCACTTGCATTCAATTGAAAATGACGAATTTTTGACAAAATATTTTAATCTTTAACAAAGATTATGCATTTTTAACAAATAAGATTAATGTTAGAATCAATTGGAAGAATTTTTAACAAAATACATGGATTTTCTTATCTCAAATTGAATGACAAACTTAGACAAAAATTATTTAAAAAATTACATTTCCACAAAAAAAAATTTCCAACAAATTATTTACATTTTCACAAAGTGAAATGAAAGTTTTGAGATATATACAGTTTTGAGATGTAAAGTCAAAGATTAAGTTTCTCAAAGCTCTGTAGGCTTTGACGTACACATTCTCATCGTGACACTCGCGCTGCGCGCTCGATTTCCGACAGACATTTGTAAACAGGTTTTGTTGGATTTTTTTTTCTAGTAACTTTCGTCGTTTTTCCACACATTTTTTTTATCTTACTTTTTTCAACGTTATTTTTCACAAATGAAACAAAAAGTACGCGTCCTGTCAAGAAGTGATTCTTAACGAAATTGTAGATCTTTTTTGGGATAACCATTTTTGTTAATTCATCTTTTTTTTGTATCCTACATAGTTTGTCCACAAAATGGAATTTTTTATATTCCATTATTTTTTGTACAATCAAAATTTGAATTTTCGATTTTTGAAGAAAATCCAAAAATTGGTTATGATAATTTTGTAGGGATTTTAAAAAGAAATGTTTTTCTTCTTTTGACTTTTTTTCATATCGTGCGTTTTTCGGCTTCAAATTTTGATTTTCGGTTAATTAAAAAAATTTTGAAAACCTTATAAATCTGAGAATTTTGTTTTTATCGAAAAATTCATAAGGATAAATTGTTTGTTTTTTTCCAACTCTATAAATATTCGTACATAGAATTTTCAAACACAGGAAGAAGTACTCTCAAAAATTTTCAAATTGCGCTCACTTTTTGAATTTTTATCAAAAATGGCTGGTCAACGAACTTGTCCTTTGTTTTAGGACCTAGAAAAAGTGTGCCAAAGATGGATTTGATTTGTTTATTTTTTTGAGAGTTATCGTATTTACGGACGGACGGACAGACGCCATCGTGAAAACCTGATTTTCGGATTCAGGGTGTCTCGAAACGTGGAGATCCGGTGAAAAAGTGTGATGTCAAATTTGCGACAATTCTAATACTTTCTCAATCATAAATGACGAGAATGTAAAAAAACTGTATAAAGGCGTTCATTTTGACGATTTTCTGATTTTTATACACAAGGGGTGGTTTTAAATATTCTTTCCGGCGGCTCTTACCCCCTCTGAAAAAACTTGTTCTATAACAAGGTAAATTGAAAGTATTTTTAACTCGAAAAAAAAACTGTATAAAGGCGTTCATTTTGACGATTTTCTGATTTTTATACACAAGGGGTGGTTTTAAATATTCTTTCCGGCGGCTCTTACCCCCCTGAAAAAACTTGTTCTATAACAAGGTAAATTAACACTATCTTTTATTGGATAAAAAAGTGTATAAAGGCGGTCATTCGGCACATTCTGTGTTGCCCCTATCTGCATTACATTTTAGGGTGTTTTACCCTTACAACATTTTTTTTTGGAATTTCAGGTACATGATAAAACATCAGACTGAAACAGTGTAAAACGTATTAGAAGAACATAAACTAGGTTTACGTACTTTATTTGAGTATGAATTTCGCTAAAAATTATTTGCAAAGAAATTAAAACTGGGACCATTTCTTAACAAATTTTGTTTGTATCTTGACTTTTTTTGAACCTAAGAACTTTTTTGTACGTAAAATATCGACCTAAAACTTTGAGAAATTCAAGAGTAGACAGTTAATTACGTTTATGTACGTCTTTTTACATCGTACAGATGTTTTAATTTTAAAAAAAGTTCTTAGATTCAACAAATTTCAAGGTTAAAAAGAAAATGTCAAAAAATGGTCCCTGTTTCAATTTCTTTGAAAATCATTTTTAGCGAAATTCCTACTCAAATTGAGTACATAAAAGTACTTTATGGTCTTCTGATACATTTTCCAGAATTTCAGTCCGATAGTTTATTTTCAAAAAAAGTTCTTAATAAAAAAAATTAGTAAACTGATAAAGTGGGACTGGTAATACAGGTATTTGAGTGTGTTAACAACATGCCCTCAAAATTCATTTTTCAAAATCAAATCTCTACCAATTTTCCCAGGAATTTCAAGACATTTTTTTTGGCGTTTTTGGAAACTTTCGATTTTGTTAAAAAGATTGTTTTTTGAAATATTACAAAATCTACGATTAAAATTGTTTGAACTCTTACGATGTAAATTCTTTTCGAATCTTTTAAAAGCTTCTAAATATCTTTTAACATAATCCAGTTCTCCTACAAAATTTCAAAAATGTTTAAAAATTCTTTTTCGACTTATTTAGAAATCTTCAAAAGCGGAATTAATCTTTTAAAAGAATTATTAAATCATTTTATATTTTCCCAGAAATTTTATCATTAGTACCGGCAAAACAAGTTGACAAACTATAGTCTGGTAGCAAAATGTTGAGATCAGAATTATTTCCCAATATTAAAAAATAATTTAAAATTAATATGACCTCTTGTATTAATAATGTTCAGAAACATTTAGAAATAAATGTTATCATGAAATAAAATTCCTCATTTAGAAATTTTGATTCATAAAATTGATGGCACAGAAAAGTCGTAAGCTTTATTAGTAGATAAACAAACTGAAAACTCACACTAAGTCATATCCACGCAGAGTTGCAACCAATCAGGTTTCCGACAACAATGTATGCGAGATCTCGTGACCACAACTCTTTAAGAAAGGGAGTATATGCAATAACGAAATTAAATACGATATATGTATCGTTTATTAGACCAGTAATTTAATCGTCAGCCAGTAACACGCGTTTTCTTACTGAGGAAGACCATTCACTAGATGAATTCATCAAAAAAGTATTGTTCACCATAGACCCTTTTTAACTTTAAAATATTTTCTTCATTATCGAAAATAAACTCATTTTTATGGGTTTGAGAAACATTATTTCTGTGACCCGTCTCAGGGGGTTTCCCCTCGATCCCCACAAGCCAAGAGACGTTTGAAAGGGGTAGGTGTGTGACGTCACATTAATTCTGTGAACAATCACAGGGTTGCCTCTCCACACGAGCAGTTAAGAAAGGGGTAGGGCTGCGGCCTGAATTATTCGATTTTTTTGTTAAAAATGTCAGATCCGTGTTTTTTGCAAAAAATCCTATCAAAATCGATATTCAGAAATTGTGTTAATCAAAAACAAAAGTCAATAATTTTAACAGAAAACATGGATATATCGAAACTCATTTGAGATATCGATTTAAAACTGTGAAATCCGCGTTTTACGCAAAAAATCCTTTAGGAATCCACATTAAAACTGTGTCGCTACGGATATCGAAATCTGCCCCAGGCGCAAATAATTAGTACAAGAAATTCCGGAAATTTTCTAGTTTCGTTTCTAAACGTTCAAAAATTCAATCAGTATTATTATTATGAAATCTGGTCATGCAATTTGTTTCACTGAAATAAAACAAGTTACTAACAAAGAGTTTTCATTCATATTTATATTGCAAATGATAGTTCAAATAAATTCTAACATATATTTCCAGAATCGACGACTATTTCTACAATTTATACATACCTGCACACATTTTAACAAACACTGAAATCCTAATTTTATTATTTAACGTAAAGAACATTAATTAAAAGTAAGAATACCCTTCTGGATCTAACATCGCTATGTTTATCATAACTATGGTAAGGACTAATAACAATTTTTTTTTACTTGAATATGAAATAGCATCTACAAAAAAATATAAAAAAATGTAAGCGAATTTTGTTGACTTGATTAAAATTGGTCAAATTCAGGCTTCTCTCCACGGCGGAGTTTTCAAATGTTTTTCGAACATTCTCCTATTTTAATTGATTGTGACGTACTTCCGCATCGTTCTAGAACATCTGTCGGGTAGCAATGCAATTTTTCGTTTGCATCGTAAGTTATGACATATGCATAGTATATTTT
>NC_046657.1:183108029-183112356 GCF_010883055.1 Belonocnema kinseyi
CAGCCGCTTGTGTTTGATCCCTGTCCGTACCCCAGACCGAAACTCTCCACGGTTTCCAAGGCTCTCTCGGGCCCCGTCACCTCCGAGAGATTCACAGTTAAACCACCCGTCCCGGTACCGGGCCTTGCACAATTTGCGAAACCGACACACACTTCCCGCTGATTGGTACTCCTGCTCGAGTTCTGTCGTGCAATCCCTGCCGATACCCGTCACTATTATGATCTCTAGTCAATATGTCATTTATAATTCGAAGCGATTCGGACGCAGAGACCAATTGAGACGGCACTGCTCACTCCCACTGTTTTTCTTTTTACTCCCTCTCGCACCCTTGTCACTATGTTTCCTTCTCTCTTTCTTTCTCTGTCACTATACTGGCGCAGGCTGCTTCGAACCTTCTCACTCCCTCCTTGCACACAGAGACGGCGCAGGTACGTAGCCTGACGAGGTCACTAAACGTACGCAGAACGTTACTTGTCAAAAAGCGTCCATCACTTACTCAGACTTTTTCTGATTTAGACCTTTTTCAATTTGCCTTTTCATTCTCACACACTTTTTGGCACTATACACATAATCGGATAACCAGCCGAATTTACACAAAAATATCCTTTTCCTGCATGGGCGTTATTGACTAATAACAGGTCCGACAGAACATTGCGTTGACACGTACGAAGACGTCGCGGCTTCGAAGATGAGGCTCGGTCCCGAAACGAGAAAAAACTCGACAAGCGCGTCTCGAGTTCCGAGAAGCCGTGCGCCGCTGGTCGCTCGAATTTCGATAGCCGGCCTGCTGGATGGAGACTGCTCGCGGCGAAACAAAGAATGACGCTCGATCCCGGCGCCAACTGGTGGATGAAAGCGGAAGATTTGCGGATCCATGAGGTACTCTGACACTGGCAGTCGCTAATCGCTATCCTCTGCTGGGTCTGGCGCTCTAGACTACTAGACTAGAGTCTACTACTTTAGTTGACTTTAGTTTCGAGCTGTCTGCTATTCTGGCAGGATGGGTTGAGGGAGTATTACACACGATGGGGCGCCGTAAACCGGTGAACCAATGGTAGAGGAAAGGCGCACCTCTTCACCATCGGAGAAAGTTTTCCAGACCGTCGACCGAATATTTTATGCCAGACTGCTGTTCGGTGCCCTCTGGCTGCGGAGAAAACTTGCTCGGGCTCTTTATTATTGATTCGCGGAAGAGTCTCAACGAGATAGAATTTTCTGCTTAACGAAGGCAAGTGCGTGAATCAAGAGTATAGATTTTATTTTTTGATTTCTTCGAGATTTAAAGAGGAAATTTAGACTTTAAGAAATAAGTAAATACGTTATTTAATATTACATTATAAGATAGTTATAATTATACCGACACTAAAATTAATTTTCCGCTAAAATGTATCAATTTTCAACCAAAAATACGGATTTTCAAGAAATTAGTTCAATTTTCAAACTAACAGCTGAATTTTTAACTAAAATTATGAATCTTAAAAGGAAATAATTCCATTTTCAACTTACAAAAAAATTAATTTTTACTTCAAAGGATAGTGTCAACCAAAACTTGAATAATTAAATTTTAAGTGAAAAAAATTAATATCCAACCAAACAGATGACTTCAACTAAAACTATGGAATATTAAATTGAAACAAATTAAATTTTCAGTTGAAAAAATTACTTTCTACAAAATATAAAAATAACTTAAACAAAAAAAAACTAACTTTTAAACAAATAATCACATTTTCAAATAAAGTGATTAACAATAATCTAAAATTGTAGAAATTGTTGAATTTTAAACCAGAAAGATGAATGTTCAACTAAAATGATAAATCTTTAACTAACACAATTGAATTTTTGACCAAAAAGATGCATTTTTAAGCAAGAAGATTCAGTTCTGCCAAAAAAGACGAATTTTAAACTAAAAAATATTTTTCAAACAAAAATTAAATTTTTATTAAAAAAATGAATGTTCGAAAAATGAAATGAATATTTAACTAAAGTTATGAAATATTCAACTAGCATAACAGTTACTATTTCAGTTAAAAAATAATAATTTTCAACCAAAAAAGAAACAAATTTTCAAATAAAAAATTCAATTTTCGGCAAAATTTGATTTTAATCCCATTTAGATTTCTTGAATAAAAAAACTTTGAAATCCAAAGAAAAAACAAGTTTTCAATCAAATAGCTCATATTTAAACCAAAGAACGAAAAGAATTTTTTAACAAGAATATTAACTTGCAAGGAAAAAGATCGTAAAATGGTCAACAGGAAAATATCTAGTCTCAAATAAACCTACAAAATTCCTCTGTACCAATTTTCAATAGTATCCATAGTTTGGCGGGAAAATTAAAATTTTTGCATTCTCAACGTTTAGATGGAATGCCTTAGATTTGAGTGATTTACGCCCGACACTGTTTTCGTCAAATCTCGACTCTTTGGGACCCTCTAAGTAAAAAAAATTGTTTTTATGAAAATGCCTGTCTTTCGGGCTGTCTGTTGTCTGACGACGCGATAACTTTCGAAGGAATTTTTCAATTTGAATTTCCTTTCGCACACTGTTTTGTAGTCCAAAAATAAAGAAAATTCAATTTTTCTAAGAAACTACACAAAATACAAATAAATTAAAAAGTTAAAAGTTCTACAAAAATGATTTTGACTGTTTTTTTTTTATTGTGAAAAAAGGCAACGAAAGAAAATACGCATTATTTGAAAACAATAGGTATTATTAATTTTAATAATATAAATTTATTAAAATTATATTTATTTTTCAGGGTAGCTAAGAATAAAATGTAATGCAAAATAATAAACATATATAAAAGTAATCATTAAAAATAAAACTTGTACTTTATTTTGCAATATCTGAGTAAGTAGCCCCAGGCCGAGGTTTAGAATGAATTTAATATAAATTTGATATTAAAGTGATGATCATGTAGAAGAGTTAAAATTTTGGACATAATCGAGTGTGAACCTCAAAATACACACACATTGATCAAATTTAGCAGAATTAAATTTGTACATTCTCATCAAAGAAGGTATTAGATTTGTGTAAAATTTGACAACCCGACCCCCAGTTTTGGTCAAATGTCCACGTTTTGAGACCCCATGAATCCGGAGCATAGGTTTTTACGAATCTGTCTGCCTGTCTGTATGTATTTATACCTGTCTGTCTGTCCGCACGATAACTTTTGAAAAAATCATTCTATTCGATTGGCCTCTGGTACACTCTTAGTGTCCTAAACTGAAGGCCAAGTTCGTTTGTCTCAGGCAAATATTGGCGACAAAAAGTTGGTGGCCATTGAGGCCTTTGAAATAAGAAGTAGCTGTACTCTGGGTCCACCATTTTGTTTTTGAATACTTCTAAAAAATCAATTTATGTTCCCTATAATATGTGTAATAAACTTGTCTTCTTGAATTTGCAATATTATATCTCTTTAAAAAAAAAATCTTAAAAATTACCTTCAAAAATAGCCCCTTACATCAGGGCTCACCAAAAGGCAGCCATTGGCTGCATTGGCTGCCAGTGGCAGTCAAAAGACTAGGTCAAACTGGCCCTAACAAATCTTGTCGTTCGACTGGTTTCTAGCCATTCACGGTCATTATACCTCCCGCCACGCGGGCTTGAAAGACATTATCCTTTCCAAAAATGAAATACAATTAGAAAAAAATATATCAGCGTTTGATTTAATAATATAAAAATACATATAAACGTTTTATTGAATATTATTTATATATTTCACACAATTGATATAATGTATAATGATAAAATGTTTAGATGTTATTGTTCGAATTTCTTTAATAAATATTTATTGAAATAAGTTATAGCTATAATATGACTATGTTATCTGTTAATACTTAATGATTAATAGGTAGTTTCAAAATTAATAAGAAAAATTAATATAATACTTGAAAGGTGGAAGAATTCAGCAATTACTATATTTTATTGCAAGTTTTATAATAATTACCGAAAATAAAAATATTTTTATATAAAAATATGGCATATTGCATTATTTTTTGAATGAAATAATAAGAATAAGAAAAATTTAAATGGATAATTGTCAAATTCTACAACTCAAATTCTAGTTTACTTGAACTATAACAATATTCAACTCAAATAGAAGGTAAGCGTATTAAGATTAAAATAAATTTTTGTAATTAAAATATGAAGTATAGATTTCAATGAAAAGTACTTTTTATTCTAAAGCAGATTTCTTTCTCTATACATATTTATTGTAAACGACTTTGATCCTATTGCACGGGAACAATTTCAATTCATTTTTGTTCTCATTTAATTTAATCAGTGAGTATAATTTTATGTAATACCATTGAAAAAGAATAATTAT
>NC_046657.1:183112456-183118524 GCF_010883055.1 Belonocnema kinseyi
TAATTGCAATTTTCAAATTTTAAAACTTCCAAAAAGAAGAAATTTTGAAAGTAAGTAACTTAAATTACAGGATTTTTTATTGCAAATTATCAAAACCAAAAATTCTTCAATTTTAAAATAATGACAATTGAACGATATGTAGTGTACAAGAGTTACAATCGACAACTACTTGATCTTGAAGATATTTAAACTGAAATCCCTATATTTTAATGATTTTAAACATAAGTCAAAGTTATCAATTCTGAGAATTCCAAACTTAAGAAATTTCAAATAAAAATTGTGAAAATTATAGAATTTTTAATTGTAAGACTAAAAACTTATCTAATTTGTAATTCTACATTCTCAGAATAAAAAAAAAAACCATTTAAATTAAAAGACTGATAATTTAAATTTCGAAAAAGTACAAATGAAGTCTCTTGAAATTTGAAGATTCATAAATTAAAATTGTTGATTTTTGATGGTTCCGGAAATCAAAAGTCAAGTTTTTAATTTTAACTGTTCTAAAAACAAGAAAATTTGATATTAAATCATCAAAATTTAAGATTTTTTAATGGAGAGTTTAAAAAATTAAGAATTCATAAATTTGAATAGATTTATGACTCAATGGTCTACTCTCTAAATATGAATCAGTGAAATTTCACAGATTGTGAGTGAAATTTCACTGATACAAATAGCCTCTCGACTGGAATTGTATAAACTCTTAAATCGCCTATATTTAAACATTTTTGTATGAAAGCTTCTATTAAACAGTTGAACTAACGTCACAGTAGCTTCAATCCGCTCTTCATTCACAAGTATTGAAAATTTTTAATAAAACCAACACCAAGTCTTTCCAGCATCTTAGGTAAATTATTTTTTTAATCTTTACTTAAAGTTTGTACAAGATAAAGGAGAACGATAAGAACGAAGAAATAGGTTTTGGCGACAATCGTTTCTCTCTTTTTTTAAATGAATTTTCATTCAAAATTTTTCAAATTTTTCCTCCTTTTTAAAACTTTTATGACAGCTTCAATTTGCAGGTAAATTTGATTCACTTTCTCAATTAAAAATAAAATTGAAATTGGAAATTAAATGTATTGACAATTCGAGTAAAAAGGTTCAGAAACCCCGGCGTGAACGACGACGAGACGTAATTTACCGTGACCGGTAACCCTTCGCTCGATTCTTGGAAAACGAAGAAAAAAATGACAGAAAAAATTGGTGGCAGCCAACACCTGCTTGAAGTGGCGAGCCCTGCCCTACATAGATGTTACCCCTTAAAAAAATCTATGCACAAAGATCGAGCGCGTAGCGCGATGTAAATAGATTATCGAGCGCGATTATTATTGTAGGAAAAAAGCCGAGGGAATCTAACACTGGTAAAATCGATATCATTTACTTAGTATCATCACATTAATCAAATTTGGCAAAAATAAATTTTTTAAAATAATCCACAAACAAAGAGTTCGGGGACGTCCGTTGGCATGTTCGCTATCATTTCACAAATTTTAAAGACAAAACTTTTATTATTGTAGGGAAAAAGCCCAGGGAACCTAACACTCGTAAAACCTATATTAATTAGCTGATTTTTCAAACAAAATATACGAAGTTTCAACCGAACAGTTGAATATTCAACCAAGAAATATGAATTTAAAACTAACGAAACAAACATTTTCATTTAAGAAAGATGATTTTTCTACAATAAAAGATTAATTTAATACTAAAGGATGAAATTTTTACAAACTAGTTGAATTTTCATAAAAAAATGATGACTTGATCACAATAGTAGAATTTTCAACCTACAAGGTGCAACTACAATTGGGCAACTGCATCAGCAAAAAGATAATTTTCATCCAAAAGGGTGGCTTTTCTACCATAATGATGAATTTTATACTAACAGACAAATTTTCAACAAAATAATTGTATCCTCAAATATATGGATTAGAACTAACACGGCAGGGAGGCAAAGTTTTATTTAAAAAATGCAACGTTTTTCTAAAAAAAAATTTTTTTTCATTTAAAATATTTTTTTTTTTTAGTTTCACGATTATTATTCTATTATCCTAGCTGTAAACACGTTTAAGGTTTGGGCTGCTGATTCTGTGAGAATTATTGTATAAATATATGGATTTCTAACTAAATTTGGGATATTTAGTGAACTGCGAACGACATAACCATATTCACGTCGTTTTTTGGTTAACCAGTAAATATAATCAGTAAATAGGTTCTCGCGTTGTTGTGGTTCTAGTAGAAACTCTCCTGTTTAAACCAAAAGAGATAGGATTAACTTTAATTTTGAAATGATAAAGAGAGCTGTAAAAGAAGTGGTTGTCCCGGCAATAGAAAAAGACAGTTTTAAAGTGCACCGAGATTTAAGCAAAGTTCAGGCCTCTGTTAATTCGTTCCATACTGATGTTCAAGTGCTTTCTGGCAGAATAACAGAAACAAACTTACGGATTTATCCCTTGCAAAAAATCCGGGCACTTTTTTTTACCAAAAACATGTTGTAATGCTGGCTTCAGATGACTCTGGTATGCGAAACTCGGAAACTATTAGTGGTGTCAAGACCTGCTTTGCGCAGGAATTTAGTGCTAATTAAGTGCTCTGAATTTATGTCTTGAAAAAAATCCGGGCACTTTTTTTTAAAAACGTGTAGTAATGCTGGCTTCAGGTAACTTTGGTTTTGCGAAACTCGGAAACTATTAGTGGTATCAAGATCTTCTTTGCGCAGGAATTTAGTGCTAATTAAGTGATAATATATTCTGCAAAAACTAAATTTTGTGCCGGGTAATTTTGACCAAAAACATGTAGTAATGCTGGCTTCAGGTGACCCTGCTATGCGAAACTCGGAAACTATTAGTGGTATCAAGACCTGATTTGCGCAGGAATTTAATGCTAATTAAGTGCTTTGGATTTATGCCTTGAAAAAAATCCGGGCACTTTTTTTTTTAAACGTGTAGTAATGCTGGCTTCAGGTAACTTTGGTATGCGAAACTCGGAAACTAATAGTGGTATCAAGATCTTCTTTGCGCAGGAATTTAGTGCTAATTAAGTGGTAATATATTCTGCAAAAACTAAATTTTGTGCCGGGTAATTTTGATCAAAAACATGTAGTGATGCTGGCTTCAGGTGACCCTGCTATGCGAAACTCGGAAACTATTAGTGGTATCAAGATCTGCTTTGCGCAGGAATTTAGTGCTAATTAAGTGCTCTGGATTTGTGCTATTCGAAAAATCCGGGCACTCTTTTTACCAAAAACGTATAGTCATGCTAGCTTCAGGTGACTGGTATGCGAAACTCGGAAACTATTAGTGTTATCAAGAACTCCTTTGCACAGGAATTTAGTGCTAATTAAGTGCTCTGGATTTATCCCTTGCAAAAAATCCGGGCACTTTTTTTTACCAAAAACATGTTGTAATGCTGGCTTCAGGTGACTCTGGTATGCGAAACTCGGAAACTATTAGTGGTATCAAATTCTCCTTTGCTCAAGAATTTAGTGCTAATTAAGTGCTCTCGATTTGTGCTATTCAAAAAATCTGGGCACTTTCTTTTTTACCAAAAACGTGTAGTAATGCTGGCTTCAGGTAACTTTGGTATGCGAAACTCGGAAACTATTAGTGGTATCAAGATCTGCTGTGCGCAGGAATTTAGTGCTAATTAAGTGGTAATATATTCTGCAAAAACTAAATTTTGTGCCGGGTAATTTTTATCAAAAACATGTAGTAATGCTGGCTTCAGGTGACCCTGCTATGTGAAACTCGGATACTATTAGTGATATCAAGATCTGCTTTGCGCAGGAATTTAGTGCTAATTAAATGCTCTGGATTTTTGCTATGCAAAAAATCCGGGCATTTTTTTTACCAAAAACGTGTTGTAATGCTGGCTTCAGGTGACTCTGGTGTTGTGAAACTCGGAAACTATTAGTGATATCAAGATTTGCTTTGCGCAGGAATTTTGTGCTAATTAAATGGTCTGGATTCGTGCTATGCAAAAAATCCGGGCATTTTTTTACCAAAACCGTGTTGTAATGCTGGCTTCAGGTGACTTTGGTGTTGTGAAACTCGGAAACTATTAGCGATATCAAGATCGGATTTGCGCATGAATTAAGTGCGAATTAAGTGCTAACATATACTGCAAAAACTAAATTTTGTGCCCGGTAATTTTGATCAAAAACATGTTGCAACGCTGACTTCAGGTGACTCTGGTTAGCACTAAATTCCTGCGCAAAGCAGATCTTGATACCACTAATAGTTTCCGAGTTTCGCATACCAGAGTTACCTGAAGCTAGCATTACTACATGTTTTTGATCAAAATTACCGGGCACAAAATTTAGTTTTTGCACAATATATTAGCACTTAATTAGCACTAAATTCCTGTGCAAAGGAGAATTTGATACCAATAATAATTTCCGAGTTTCGCATACCAGAGTCACCTGAAGCCAGCATTACTACACGTTTTGATCTGATTTTCTCAGATATTCGACTCCATCAACTGGATGTAAGATCACAAGTGCATTGATCCTGACATCTGTCTTTGCATGAATCTCAGCAGTTGATATCGAAAAAAATATGAAAGGACCGTTCGACCATGCACACAGACTTGCTGGCTCTCTAAATTTTGACCATATAACTTTGAGCATCCATTTTTCTCCGTGTAATAATAAGTTTGACTAGCAACTCCTGAGTCGTGCCAAAGTTGACTGGTAGACTGTCAAAAATGTCAAAAAATCGATGGAAGAAACGTCATTTTAGAACTTTCGAAACCCATTGTGGATGATTTTTTAGGTGCAAACAACTACCAAGAAGTTTGAGTGGCAGCTCCTGAGTGGTGCCAAAGTTGACTGGCAGGCTGTCAAACATGCCAAAAATTCGAGCGAAGAAACGTCATTTTAGTACTCTTGAAACCCATTGGGAATGATTGTTTGAATACTAAGCACTAACCGAAATTTTGACTGGCAGCTTCTCAGTGGTGCCAAAGTTGTTTAGCTGGCTGTTAAACATGACAAAAATTCAAGTGAAGAAACATCATTTGAGTACTGTTGAACCCCATTGTTGCGAGCTGTGAATTTACGTAAAAAGTGAGATTTACGTACACTCAGAAAAATGGTTGGTTGACACATCCATTTTTTATTGGTTAAGAAATAGTTGGTTAGTACATCTGACCAGAATGATAGACCATCTGAGTCCGTTGGATACAGCAACCATTTTTAAATGTAGAGCGTTAGATAGCTACCACATCATTTTATTGGCTCCTACATCCTCTGCATAGGTGGCGCGACCAACGAGTTGGCTGGGACAGTCAATTCGTTTGATGGATGGTTTGCAGACGTTTGCAGAAGAAGCGTCATTTGTCATTTGCGAGTAGAGTGATAGTTGTGTGATGTGCAGTGTCAATTTTAAATAGTGTTTCGTTGTTTTCAATAATCAGCAATGGACCAAGAAACCGTGGAGTTATTGACAAAGTTGCAGTTGACCCCATTGATGAAAAATGCAAAGCGTAAGTATAGCTACACGTATATTATTCATAGAATTAGAATTTATATAGGCTATGCGTGACTTTTAGAGGTTATTAGCCGCTCATTGATTGTTATAGGCATTTCAGTTTTTTTTTCCTGTTTCAAAAATCCCATGTATTTGTTTGATATACTTTTTAATTTTGTTCCCACTTTTGATGTGACAAATAGTTTATTTTATCTTTGGAGAAGCGTGTTGTGACCCTAAGCTCAAAATCAAAAGTTTGAATTAAGCCTGAAGCTTTTTTTTTCTTTTGCAGAGGAATTGATTGATTATGCAGCGTCAATTTGCCTTTTCAAAGAAGAAGTCGATCAACTTGTGCCACAATTAGGCTCGCAACAAAATTATTAGCAGGGCTGAAGCGATTTTTGGGCACTTCCAGAATGGAAATGGTATTTCATAATTAAAGTTTTTTTAAATTACTTTTGATGACAATAAGAATGTGAATTCTGTCATATTTTCTTTACTTTAACCCTTAAACGGCCAAAACGCCACTACCGGTACACTGCTTTTCAACGGCCAATAACTAAGACTATTCGACACTAGAAAAAATTGAGAGACATATATTTTTATTGC
>NC_046657.1:183118624-183126410 GCF_010883055.1 Belonocnema kinseyi
TTCGAAGCGTTTTCAGCAAAATTTTGGATTTTGCATATGAACAATTTTTGCAAAATTCAAAATTTTGCTCAAAACGCTCCGGAAAAATTCAGGCGTATTCCTTGACTGATTACAAGAACTTTTTATTCTTGATGATTTTTCCGAAAAGCGCATCGTTTATTGTAAAAAATTCATGAATGTTTTCACAAAAATTTTGCCATTAGTTTAGACATTTATTCCACCAGTTAGTGAGATTCCAGGTTAATTGCAGACTCGAAAAGCTTTGGAAAATGGTTCACAAAAAAAAATAGGCACGAAAAATCACGTTTTTTTTTTTGTTTAAACTGCATTTTCGGATAATAAATAAATTTTTTGAGGAATTTCATTGGCACCGTCGGAAAGAGGAGATCTTAAGCAATAAAAATATATGTGTCTCAATTTTTTCTAGTGTCGAATAGTCTTAGTTATTGGCCGTTGAAAAGCAGTGTACCGGTAGTGACGTTTTGGCCATTTAAGGGTTAAGTTAGTTTAGGCTGCGCTTACATGTCCACCTAGACGGATGAATTTACTCCAGAAAATTCATCCGCCTAAAGCAGAGTGCCAATAGCCGGAGGAATTTACCCGAAGAAATTTGTCCAGATACTGATAAAATATAATTTTTATACTCTTTTTTATTGTTATGACATTAATTTATATGTATATTATCTGGCCTATTATTTGACAGATTAACCTTGTCGCGAAAAAGACGAATTTTTTTTTCGGGACGATTATTTGGTTAGAAATGTATGTATTGTCTTTTTTTTGGTAGGGAATATTTTTTGTTGTTAAAACTACCACTATTTGGTTGAAAAATTGATGTAACTTGTTGAAAAACTCGTCATTTTTGGTAAAAAAAAATAATCCTCTTGGTTACAAGTTTAACTATTTTTTGTTAAAAAGTAATCTCCTTTGTTAAAAAAAATCGTATGCTGTATGAATGACATGGTATTGTTTGAAATAGATAGTATATAGCACCCTATATGTATGTGTTTTTATAATAATATCAGTTGGTTAGACACTCGGACTTCACCTCAGAGTTCCGGGGTTCGATCCCTGAGTCGGTACCTCTGGAAATATTTCAATGTATCTTTACCGAGGTTCTGGTGGTTCGGAACCCACCTTAAGTTGTAGGCCCCCCCATCGTGTACTTGACTGCAACCCAGTCCGTCAATGATGGGGTAAAACCAGGCTTTGTCTAATATGTATGGGCAGACTGCTCTCATCAGATCACTTGATTGCATTATAAAGATGCGTCCGTGACTGATGATATACACCGGGACAGCCCCGTGCAAAAATGATCAAATAAAAATCCATCTCTAACCAAAAATGCCTTCGACATGTTGGGCAGTATAAGCCTGTGACAACATTTCAACACTGAAATGTTTTTTATAATAATGTACCAAAATAATGTTCTCGTTCTCTAAAAATATGGTCCTATTATCAAACAAAAAAAGATGTACGATACAATAGAAATAGATATAGCTACATTTAGATTAGATTTTCTAACCAAGGTGATAGTAGCAGTCTCCAATATAATTGCATGAGGCAGCCAAGTTATAGTATCAGCTATCCTCAGTTAGATGCCAGAGCCAATTTTAACTTATCCAATAAAAATTGCTGTCTCAGCCAACTAATGGGATGGCGCTGTAGAATCCAACTAAATTGGATACCACATCCAATTCTCAGGTTCCACCATCCAATTATTTTTCTGAGTGTAGTTTCTTTTTTTTATATACATATAAGTTTTAGAGAAGTTTCCTATTAGATGGACATTTTTTTTTAATGAAAAGGACAAAACTTTCATTCGGTTTCTGATTAACATTTCAGTTAATTTTGGCACTACACAGGAGCTGCCAGTAAAATTCTTTGTTAGTTTTTTGCATAAAAAAAATCATCCGCAATGGGTTTAAAGAGTACTATAATAACTTTTTTTCACTTGAATTTTCGAAATGGTAGACAGCCTGCCAGTGACATTTGACACCACTGAGGAACAGCCAATCAATTATTATCTTACTTTTAACACCTAAAGAATCATCCCAATGCGTTTCAGGAGTACTACGAGTAAAATCACTGCCCTCATTTTCATCCGGTCATTTTTTATATGCTTGACATTCTGCCAGTCAAACTTGGCACCACTCAGGAGCTGCCAGTCAAACTTCTAGTTAGTTTTTAGCATTTAAACAATCATTTCACCTGTGTTTGAAGAGTACTAAATTGCGTTTGTTGACTCGAATTTTTGACATGTTTGACAGCCTGCCAGTCAACTTTGACACCACCGAGAAGCTGCCAGTCAAACTTCTTGTTAGTTTTTAGCTTTCAAACAATCATTCCACGTGGGTTTCAAGAGTACTAAAATTACGTTTTTTCACTCGAATTTTTGACTAGTTTAACGATAAATTGTTGAAAAATGCACCAACAGTTGTTAGTCAGTCAACGAATTTCGAACTGTTAACTAGGAAAACAAAAGAATCTGAAATTTTAATGCGTACTAAAATGACGTCCATAGATTGTCGCGAGCTCCCGGACTACAAGAAGTTTAAAAGGAGCGATGAATTGGCTGAAAAAATTCGGATTAGCTTAGGGACGTGAGCTTAAACATTTTTTGAATTGCAAAGAAAAAGTCGTGACAAAAAAATATAATTGAAATAAAAATAAAAATTCTAATATGCGCAAGCACAATATAAAAGTTCGAGGATACCTAGAGTACACCTTGTCTCATCTCAGTATATTTTCCACAGATTTAGGGAAATGTGTGTCCACGTGGATTCTAGCCCGACCCCCCCCCCGTTCTCCCTCGTCGACAAGCGTGGAATTCCCCCCCCCCAATTGTCCACGTAGTATATGGATGGCCCCCTACATGTTTTTGGCAAAAATTACCCGGAACCAAATTTTTTTTTACAGCATAAATTAGCACTATATAAGCACTAAATTATGGCATAGTGTCCACGTCGATATGACAATGTTGTAATTCCAGCTTCTGGGACCTAAAATTTTATTTATTGTTAACCTCCGATGAAATAACATCATGCAATATAATCATATTTACAGAAACCTGTCTTATTTTGGAGCTATATGAACAACCTAAAGCGTACATCTAGAATGCCAGGTGTAATGACATATGAAGAAGAGTTTAAAGACCCTAATGATATTATAAATGTTTTTGCTAGATACTTTCATAAAGTTTAAAACCCTACTAACTTGTTACCACTAGATTGGGAAGATAAACCAATGGATCAAACTAATATTTCAGTTGAATTGATCACTAATAAAGACATTCTAAATTCTTTCAGAAAAATCCCAAATAAAACTGCAATGTTGTTAACCCTAGAAGTACACACTTGGGGGCCACTGTACGCCAGCGCTTTTTCATTTGAGTGTCCCTTTCAGACAAAGAGCTATTGGACCCCAGTGTGGACTCAGTGTAAGTTTTTCGTACGGTAAGTGAAATTTTCTTTTTAATTATTTTTGATTTCAGGATGTATATTAAATCTGAACCCGAAAAATATGGATTAAAAATGATGATTCTCAATGATTAAAAAACTTTTTGTATAAAGAGCTTGATCCCATATGTCCGAAAAGTGCAGCCAGATCTTAAGGAATCAGTTCCTGCCTACTACGTTCTACTACGTTCGATTCATGGCACTAATCGAAATTGTGACTAGCGATAACTGATTTACATCAGTGAATTCAGTGCGAAAAATGCTGAAGGAATACTAGCCCACGATAGTAGAAACTATGCGGAAAAATAAACGCGAAATTCTGGAATCTTTCAAGAAAGGGGCAGAAGTTGGAACGTCGCGCTTAGGATATGACCCGGACATGGCATTGGTTTCCTACATCCCGAAAAAAAGATAGTTCTTCTTTGATCATCTTGCATTCTAGATGGAACCATCAACAGAGAAACAAGAAAACTTGAAATATTAATTTCGTACAATTCAACTGAACGCGGTACTGATTCGTTCGGTCAGTTCTGTCACGAGTATTCAGTAGTAAGGAAAACTAAGCGACGTTCTATGGGGATTTTCTTCAAAATGATGGGATCAAGCTGCAATTAATGCAATGATCTTATACTTGTGCAACGTGAATAAACCAATATTATACCGCCGGACTTTCCTGAAAAAATTATCACTGGTACTAATCATTTCACTTCTCCAATAACGCCTCACAGAGGTTACACTGCGGAAATCGCTCAAGAAATCCATAGCTGCCATTTTACACTGCCATTTTTGAACTTTGCAACAATCCTTTTGTATGTTTAGAACACATAAAATAAAAATAACATTATTGTACTTTTAACTTTTCTTATTTTTCAACCCTCCGAATAATTCAAGTTTTTGAAAGGAATTAAAGTGGCATATTTTTGTCTGATTCTCCAACATTTCATCTTTAAAACCCTAGGAGAAATTTAAAACAAAATCCCCCCGATTAGCGGGCACATTCTCGTGGCGCGCAGCTCGATTAGCTCGCAACTTTGAGCGCACCTAGGGCACGCGATTGTTAGTTCTCGCGCTTCGCGCCCGATGATATATTTATCTCGCGCTCCACGCTCGGTCTTTGTATATTCTTTACATTTATGCACAGATTTTTTAAACTAAAAGTCAAAACATCGACAACAGTAATTTGGCGATAGTGAATTCTTTTTTGTTAAAGCTCCTTCGGCTTTAACGAATACATTCTCATCACGTATCTCGTGCTTCGCACTCGAACTTGTATCTCAACTTGTATATCATTTCCATAAATGTATATTATTACAATTCATAACATGCATTGATATTAAAACAGACGTAGTTTCATTATCTCTTTTTTAAAAAGGCGCATTCTTTAAAAAAATGTGTTATTAAACATTTTACTGCAACTTCTGCCGGTTTCGTAAAAACAGAATTTACTTATTTCCAATTTTATTTTTACGATTTAAACGTAGCACATGTGGTTGGTCTACACATTAGCCTTACCTTTTTTTAACTTCTAAATTAAATCCCTACCTCAGTGACCCACAAAACTGCGATTAACGAGGGTTTGGGGGCGGGGGTGGGAGGCGATTAGTTTCAGTCTAGAGTCATAGCTGGTTAGTGTTTTATGCTGAGAAGTTCAACCAACCTTTAGCAGCGTTGTGTTAGATAGGAGTTCATATGATCTCATTTTCACATTCCCGGCCCACAGTGGGAAAAAAATGACATTTTTAATTCAGAATAACGTACAGCCCACAAACATTGAGCGATTTGAAGAAAAAAAAATTGAAAAAAATCTGTTAAGATTTCTAACAGAGCTGTCGAGTCTGATTTTTCAATTAGGTTTTCAATTATTTATAAATAAATAAACAAATATGACGAAAAACTGACCATTTTATCTATTTGACGTTCACAGTGCTCGTCAATAACAAGAAAAGTGTTGAAATCGCCTAAGTTTCATAAACTAACATTAGCTAAAGATGTTCCAATATTATATATATTATTAAACAACAAAATTAGTTATAAACAAATTATTTGCTGAAAGAATGTTTTCTATGATTTTCCATTATCATACGTTTTTCTAGTTATATTACAAGAAATTTTATGAACAAATGCAGTAATCAGGCATGACAGGAAATTATTACATAAGTGAATAAGGTTTCAATAATGTGCCAAGCAAAATAGTGAAACAAGCCAGAAAAATGTGCTTTACATAGCAGTATGGATAAATTAAGGTCAGACAACTCACCGGCGCCACTAACGAAAAACAAAATATCATATAACGGATATTTTATGCTATTTTTTTGTTGCTATTTTTTACAATTATAAAAATTTTGTTTTTCTCTATTAGATTTTGAGAAAACAGGGCGGCGCTATTTTGCCGTCAACTCAGCGGCACCCTCTACAAAAATCATGAAATTAAAAAATGACTAGGTTAGAATTTTTGCTATTTTTTGGCTTTACAATGCGCTATGAATCGCTTTTGTAAAATCAACCCTTATTTAAGAAAATTACCCCTTCCCCCGTAATGACCCTCTGTGCTGCAAAAACATATTTAGAAAAAAGAAACTATCTAGATGTAAAATACTTATAAAATATTAACACAGTATTTTTAAAGCATAACTGAGAAGCAAAATCATTTTTCACCCCAAATCGTTACAAAAACAACCCCCGTATTTGTATCCGAATACAAACCGGCAGACTGATGCCAAAAATTGTATACATTAACTGCTGAGATTTTTGTGCTCTTTCTTTATTTTCCAATGAGATATCAATCGCTTTTGTGAAATTAACCCTTATATAAAAAAGCAACACCCTGTAATGAAAACACGTATTAAAAAAAGTCGTTATCCAAATAGATGGAACTTACTTATAAAATAGTAAAATGGTACTTTTGAGCATAATTATTTCTCGACCCTAATCTTTACAGAAATAAACCCCATAATATATAAGCTAAAATTGCAACATTTTTTACAACATTATTTCCCAGTCTATGTGTGTATATTCAAAAAATATAATTGACATTTTTCGATGCCTCTTTTAATGCCTTTAAACAACTTCCAGCACAACAAATTCTTAACGAAAAAAATTCATGTTCATATAACGAACAATCTAAATGTTCAGAATGATTGAAAATTTGTTGAGAGCAGACTTTTTCTAAACTATTTTCTTCAATTAGTGATTAAAACTATTTTTAAAGATAAGTTGAAATAATTTTGAAACCCTAAAAAGCAGTCGTGTGATTAAGGATGCTACCCCGTTCTGTACATAATTATCACATAATATCAAGTCGCCGTTTCATTATCTCCTTCAAATACAGAGTCATGGTGTTTATGCTCATAAATATTCAAGATTCGAACTTGTGAAAATTCGATTTTATTAAGTTACTTCGGTTTCTCGATTTTCCCAGCGGGTTAACATGGTAAGAAATTATGTTCCATCTACCTTAGGAAACCACCCCTAACGTGAAATATGACTAAGTTTGATGAGAAGACCTTTGAGAATCTTTTCGACTCTTCTACTATCGAAACTTCTCAAATGTCGAACTTATCCAAGTATATCAGTCACCTGGGTTGTCGACAGACCCTATGCTCTGAGATATGAAATTCCAGCATCCCCAAAAAAATACCCTTGTCGCAAAATGGGTCTGAATTTGAATGGTAGTAGAATATATACATTTTTGGAGTGAAACACATATAAATTCGACCTTATCCAGGTATATCGTTAACATGATTTTTTTATCGACTCAATATTGTAAGGAATCAATGTTTAGTGACCCCATAAAACTACCCTTATCGCAAAATTTGTCTGAAGTTGATTAGTGGTAGTCTACGTACATTTATAGAAAACTGCATGAGGGAAACCCATACAAGTTCAACGTTATCCAGGTTGAGCGTTCACTTGATTTTTTTATCGATTCAATGCTGTAAATGATCAAGTTTTATTAACCCCAAAAAAACTGCCCTTATCGTGAAGTTTATCTTAATTTTATTGGTATTATATGACAATCTTGTATAGAACGGGATGCGCTTTTTTCGAATGTGATTTGGGCAAATGGTTCACACAGATAAAAGAACAAAGATAAAACACAGATAAAACCCAAAATGTATTTTACAACATACATGTAGATCCCTAGCATCCCTATTCACATAAGTGCTTTTTAGGATTTCAAAACAATTTCAACTTATCTTTCAAAATAGTTTTAATAACTGTAAAACAATCACTGGTGAATATTACGCATCATTATTAGAGCAGCTGAAAGAAGAAATTTAAAAAAAACGACCACATTTGGCGAGAAAAAAATTCTCTTTCATCACGAC
>NC_046657.1:183126510-183142973 GCF_010883055.1 Belonocnema kinseyi
TATAGAGCTCCAAGGAGATTATGTTGAAAAATAAAAAAAAAATTTACCCAAAAAAAATTGTTTTTATACTTCATTCTAAGAACTTATTGAACTACCCTCGTACAATAATGAAATGTTTAAGTAATATTTTTCAAATTTCTTTAATTAATATGTATTGAAATAAGCTATACTATGACTGTTGTCTATTATTATTTATTGAGTAATGAGTAGTTAAAAATGAATAAGAAAATACAGTTAAAAAATTTTTTTTGTTAAAAACGTGGCATATTTAATTATTTTCTTGAATGAAATAATAAGAATAAGAACATTTCTAATGGGCAATTGTCAAAATCTACAGCTTGAAGTAGAGTTTTACACTCTTTATTTACAAGTATTGAAACCTCTTAATAAAACTAGCAAAAATTGATTTTCAGGATTTTAGGCAAATAATTTTTTTATCATTGTTTAAAGTTAGTACAAAATAAAGAAGAACGAAGAAAATAAAGAAAGCGATTTTGGCGTCCGTAGTTTTTCTTTATTCTTTATGAAATTTCATTCAAAATTTTCCAAACTTTTTCTCCTTTTTAAAACTTTAATTTGAGGTTTAATGTGAAGAACAATTGATTCCTTTTATAAATTAAAAATAAAATTGTAAATTCGAGTACAAAGTTCAGACACCCCACTGTGAACGAAGGCGAGATGTTATTTCCCGTACCGCAACCCTTCGTACCAGAGCTGCCAGATCGAGCCTGAAATTGACCCCCACCATACCTACCGTTTGGGAGCCGCAAAACAGAAGGTGCATGATTACCACTGTGAGTTCGTGTGTAAGCCGAAAATGCACGATTCGACTTCGGTTTTCTGCTGTACTAAAAGATTAAATATTTAATTTTAAAGATTTTAAATATTTGTGAATGTTTTAAAAGATGCCAAGTCATTTTCAATTTATTTTTATAATTTCAAGGAATTTCAAAGAAATTTAACAATTTTAGTAGAGTTATTTTTAAAAATTCTAAAGTAATTTAGAAATCTTTAAAGGTGTATCGGTGTTTGAAAAGATTTCGAAGGTTTCAAAATACTTGAGAGTATTTAAAAAGGTTCCAAAGAATTTTTAATTGATTACAGTAATTTAATATGAGATTTTAAAGGATTTGAAATATTTTAGGATATTTTTAAAATTTCAAGGAATTTTAAAGAGCTTTAAAAAATTTCAAGAGATTTAAATAGATTTTTAAGGATTTTAAATATTTGAGGATGTTTTAAAAGACGTCAAGGAATTTTCATCCTGTTTTTCTAATTTTAAGGAATTTCAAAGAATTTTAAAGAAGTAGTTTAAAAATCTTTAAAAAAAAGGTCAAGGTATCTCACAATATTTTGAAGGTATTGCAATATTTGAGAGTATTTTAAAATGTTCCAAGGAATTTTCAATTGAATACGGTGATGTAATATGAGATTTTGAAAGATTTAATATATTTTAGAATATCTTAATACATTGCAAGGAATTTTTAATTGATTTCAATAATGTAGTATGAGATTGTAAAATATTTGAATTATTTTAGGGTATTTTTGAATTTTCAAGAGATTTCAAAATATTCTAAAGGATTTTAAATATTTGAGGATGTTTAAAAAGATTTCACTGAATTTTTAATTCATTTTTATAAATTAAAGGAATTTCAAAGAATTTTAATAATTATAGCAAGGCTGTTTAAAAAACTCCAAAGTACCTTCAAAATCTTTAAGAGATGTCAAGATTTTTTAAACGATTTTGAAGGTTTCGAAATATTTAAGAGTATTTTAAAAGGTTCCAAGGGATTTTTAAATTTATTACAGTAATTTAATATGAGATTTAAAAGGATTTGTTACATCTTAGGATATTTTACTAGATTCCAAGGAATTTTCAATTATTCTCAATAATTTAGTATGAGATTTTAAAGGATTTAAAATATTTTATGGTATTTTTAAAATTGCAAGGAATTTTCAAGAGTTTTTAAATATTTTAGGATATTTTTAAACATTTCATGGAATTTTCAATTAATTTCAATAATTTAAAGCAATTTCAAAGAATTTTAACTATTTTTGTCTCTATTTTCTGGTTGAAAGTGGAACTGCTTTGTCAAAAATTTAGGTTTTTTTGGTTGATGATTCATCAATTTAGTTGGAAAAATTTCTTTTCTAAAAAATTTTACTATTTTGTAGCATTTTTTTTTGTTTTTATTTAAAAATTAATTTCTTTTAACTACAAGAAAATTAATCTTTTTTGTCGAAAATTTAACTATGATTAAACATTACATTTTTTATAGAAAATTAGACTTGGTGAAAAATAAAGTTATTTTGTGCAAAGTTCATGTATTTTATTAAAAATTCCTTTTTTTAGTATAGAATTCAGCTTTTTGGATAAAAATGTAACTTTTTGTTTAAAATTTAAATATTTTGTTTAAAATAAATTTAACGATTTTTTTTTATTTATGTATTTTATTCAAATTTTTTTTTGTGCAGAAAACCAATTGTTTCAGTTGAAATTTTAACTATTTCTATTAAAAGTTAGTCAACTATTAATTAAAATTAATGTTATATTTTTATAATTATAATAGTAACATTAATGATGTATATAATAGTAATAATATTCATACTGTATACACCTACAAAACATAACCTCAAAATCAACTCACGCATGAAATGAAGAATCACGCGAAAAATTAAATTTGCCAATTTCCTCTATTTCTTTCAAATCGGGATCATCGATCGTCGTACAGCAGAAAACCGAAGTCGAATCGTAAATTTTCGGCTTACACACGAACTCACAGTGGTAATCATGAACCTTCTGTTACGTGGCTCACAAAGGGTAGGTATGGTGGGGGTAAATTTCCGACTCGATCTGGCAGCTCTGCTTCGCACGATTCCTAGAAAAAGAAGAAAAAAATCACGGAAAAACTTTCTGCCAGTCTTACACTTGCCGTGTCTGTCAGCACCTGCTGAAAGTGGTAAGCCCTGCCCCAAAATATTAATAGAAAATTAAAAGTGTAATGTTTTTTTTGTGGGTTAATAGAAAAAAAATTTAAGTTTGCTGATTAAGGCCATGTGACGAGTGGGTCCCGTGACCAGATTCCTACCTTACCCTCACTTTTTTTATCTCCCAAGTTATTTTCACACGAAGCGCCACATCGAGTTGAAAATTTGGGATAATAAATAAGAAGCACTAAGATAGGCGGGCCTGATCCTTAATTTGAATAATTATGAAAAAAGCAAAAAAAAAAAAAAAAAATTATTTAGAACAAAAAACTTTTTTCATAATTGTACAAATTGAGGATCAGACCCACCATTTTTAGTGCTTCTTGTTTAGTATGCCACATTTTCAACTCATGTCGCGTTTCGTATGATAATAAGTTGGGAAATAAAAAAAGTGGCGGTAAGGTAGGAATCTGGTCACGTGACCCACTCATCACATGGTCTTAATGTGTGTGATACTTAGGAAATTGTATCGATATTATTAGTGTTAGATTTCCTCGGCTTTTTTCCAACAATGATAAAGATTTTGCCTTCAAAATGTGGGAAATGATAGCGAACATGCTAACCGACGTCCCCGGACTTTTTTTGAGTTAATTTAAAAAAATTCTTTTACTAAATTTAATGTGTTTGTATGTGTTTTGAGGTTATGTGTGTTACAATTCTCTCCCATAATTATTCTTGAGTGTTACCGACGACATCGGTACGACAGTTCATTATCGGAATGCCAGGCAGCTGAAAAACGATCCTCACCTCAAAATAGTGCACATAAACAAATTTTTTATTTAACGCAATACATTTGTCTTGTTATTATCCTTAAAAAAGGAGTCCGGGGACGTTCGCTATAATATTTTATAGCATCTCTGAAATCAATTTTTAACAATTTTCATTTTTGCGGAAAAAGCCGGAGGAGCTATATCCGAATGACAATTGTTAAAAACTGAATTCGGAGATGCTATAAAATATCATAACGGACATGCATGTGCATAATTTTGAGGTTAGGGTCATTTTTCAGCTCTCTGTCATTTCGATAATGTAGTTCTCTATCGTAGATGCTGTCGGTAAGCATTCTAGAATAATTATGGGAGAGAATTGTAACACACATAACCTCGAAATATACACATACGTTTTTAGCAAATTCAAAATTTTTTGGAATTAACCCACAAAAAAGTGTGCAGGGATGACCGTTAGCATGTTCGCTAGCATTCCTCAGATTTTGAAGATAAAATATATATTAATCTAGTAAAAAAAGCCGGGGAAATCTAACACTGTTAAAATCGACACTAATTCCTAAGCGCTATTCAAATTAATCAAATTTAACAAAATTAAATTTTGTTTGAATTAACCAACATTCCCAAAATGCTAAAACAAAATATTTATTATTCTAGAAAAAAATCCGGGGTAACCTAAAACTGGTAAAATCGATCATTTTCTAAGTATCACATGCCCTTAATGAACCATTTTTCTCTATGTACAAAATTACTTTTTACGCTTTAAAAATAAAAGTAATCAATAAAGCTTCTTAACAAAAACTCCTTCATTTTATATTTGAATTTTGACCTTTCATTGATTTTTATTATTAAATACGAAATTTCTTATCATGTACGGTATCCGATACTAATTGAAATACGCCACATTTTCGGTTACATGTTTTCGATTTGCAAAAAAGTTCTTAATATTTAATTATGAAGTTTTGACGAATGAGTAGTCAAAAGTTCAAACCATCAATGATAACTTCAAATAGATAAGGATTTCTGATTATAATCGCGAACATACTTTTGACTCGTTTATGTGAAGGGATCATTCGCAAACTACGTAACGCATTTTTCTTTTGTTTAAATAAAGATTGGAATAGAATTTCCGTGAAATGAACAGTGATACAGCGATATGGAAAAAAGAAACATGCGTTACGTAGTTTGTGAATGATCTCTAACTTCGTAAACGAAAACTTAGTTTGATTAACAAAAAGTGTTTGGCTAATAAAGATTATGATAGAGTACATCACTATCAGTTAAGCTGCTTTTCATATAGTTGTAATTACATTTCTCCTGTTGAATCTTGAATTATTTTAATCCAAGTTAAATAAACTCTTAAAATGTATGTAGAAGGATGAGAAAAGAATAGAGGAGAAGGACGAAAAGGAAAAAGAAGTGGAAGAGGGGGAGGATATGATAATGATTTATTTAAGGCAAGTATGTTATGAAAATATTAGATACAATATTAACATACCCTAAATCTTCTGTTAGGTGTTTTATAAGCTGGTTTCCTAAAAAACTACAATTAATTCATCATAATCGTCTTTATCATGATCCTTAACATCCTTATCGTCAGCATCATTTTTTATTATTACGAATGAAAAACTGTCATCTTGGCCAAATTCTTCTTCTGGCTCTACTTTTTGCTTCTTCAGAAGCGATTCCGCTTCATCTTTAGACTTCTGAGTAATGCACGACAGATTCTTCAGTGGCTTTCGATGAATTGCATTCCTCTCCTTATCAATCTGCCTGTTAGATTCTTGCAATGGCCTTACACTTCCAGTTACCTTTGAAAATTGGCGAAAGTCTCTCTAATCCTGATTATGATTCTTAGCAAGCAAGAGTATATCTCATGTCTTTTTAAATTATCAAGCCTTGAATAAGTTCTGGGACAATTTGAACATGTGAAAGTCATCTTGTCACCGACACAGTAAAAATAGCTGTTTTTTATGGAATCTGAGTTTATTTCCCTCCTCTCCTCGTCCTGCTCATATACATACTCCTTTATCAGCTCCTCTTTCTTCACCTCCTCCATTTCCAGTTCCTCTTCCAAGCATAAAAGAACACTTGAATTTTTAATCAAAAATGTTTGATTAAAAAAGAACCGTTTTTAACTGTTTTGAAGAGGAGTTGGAAATGGAGGAAGTGAAGAAAGAGAAGCTGCAAAAGAATTATGAATATTAAGAGGAAGAGGAGGATGAGGAGGAGAGGAAAAGAACTTCGGTCAAGTTGTTTCAACTCATCGACGTTTTATTTTACTGCACCGAACGTGTAGAGCAGTATAAAAACAACCAAAATATTTGTCGCCTGGATTTTATTCTTTCTAGAAAATTCGGAAGTCCACATTTTTCTGAGAATTTGGCGATACCTTTTTTCAAGGGCCGTTTTTAACACACGCAAATTTTGGGTTTCTACTTTCGATACTCCAAGATATGCATATGTTTCTCCATTACTCAGATGTTAAATGGTCTTTCCACATATGAGTTAAAGATCCTGATCTTCACGCGACGATGTATTTTCTAGTGTTCTTTTGTATAGATTGACGCAGACACACTTGTCCAGTCCAAAGCTCATGCCAATTGCTTTAGAGTACCTATTTACCGCCGTCACAAGGATTTTAAGGTCCTCTTTTGAAGAAGCAAGTAGTTTAAGGTTGTCCATATATAAAAGGTAGTTGACCTTAAATTCTCTTCTATTTGGCAGGTCACATAGTTATCCAGAGCTTTTGCCTCGAAGCAAAATAAATAGAGACAAGAGGGAGATGCAGAAAAGTAACGGACTTAAAGAGTCTCCTTGGAAGACTCCCCTCTTACATGTGAAACAACTGGTGGTCACTTGTGTTCTGTTAGATGTTATGACAAATCTAGTCTACCACAAGAGCATAAGCTCTTTCATACATCTCACTATTTTTGAATGCGTTGTTAAAATATTGCACTCCATACCAGCTCGATAAATGTTGATATCCTCTCTTTGAGGATGCCAATGGTTAGCTTTTAGTTGATATTTAAACAAGCTATGGGCTCGCGGTTCTTTGAAATTGAAAAATATCCGGCCTTAGGGATCAGTGGCGTGCATCCTTCCACTAACAACTGCGGCATGGCTTGTTCTCCGTTTAAGAGAGTAGTAAATATCCGAGGTAGATGTTAGTGCGTAGAAGTGAACTTCTTTCATCAAAAGTTGTAGATTTTAGGAGATATCTGAAGCTTCTTCATCTAGCTTATGAGTATCCCCATATGCTTGCTCCCAGAAGACATGAATCTCTTCTCGACTAGGCGGATTTTCAGCGGCACATGACGTTTTGTTGAACAGACGGGAAGGAAGAGTAGAAAAGGTGGAATTTTCCTGAATCCACTTTACTTGCAGTTCAAAGCGCTCTTTGGCTGTTGAAAGAGCTCTTATTTTTTGCGTCCAGTGCTGCTTAATGGTCAACAGTTTATACTTGTTCAGCGTCTTATTTGCTTTCCGTAAGTTTCGTGTTAGTGCCTTAACTTTTGGAGTTACATTTTTATTTGATGTTCATGTCTCGCCATTACAATTTTAAAATAGAGCTTTGCAATAAGCTCGCGAGTCTTACTCAGGCGTACTGAAGTATCATTACTTCTATTGTCGCTAAGCAGGGAGACCGCCTTCTCGTAAACTACCCAGTTCGGATTCAAGAGATCAATATCTTCAGGGGGCATATTAGGAAGAGTAGTATTAGCTTCAGCTAATTCTTCCATCCTGAGATAGACTTTTTGGTGGATTTTGACCTCTTAGTTCTAATGTTGGCACCATAGGCTATCTGCGGAGGTCCTGCTGGAATGGGTGGCATGCACGCTGGAGGATCTTGCTCTTGTTCTTAATAAGGTACTTCATATCCCCCTTTGCCTAAAAAAGGTACCTGATTTCTTAAATACTGAGGCGTTTTATGACCATATTCCGGGTGCATATTAAGCCAACATTCATGCAAACTCTGCATGTGCAACCTCGCGCCGGTGAGCCTCCCTGCCAACAGGTCTATAATCACATAATTTAAAACTAAATATTCGAAATAAATAAATCTTTAATTGTGAATCTCAAAAATGGAAGACATTTTTTTGAATCGTTAAAATTGAAATATTTTTCACTGAAAATCTTCAAAACGGAACTTAAAAAAAAACGTTTAAAACTGCATACCTTCAAAATATAAATAGACTCGACCTCCATGGTGGTGCGAAACAGAGTTCTTTAACGATTCAATTTAAACGGATCACTGAAACGTCATACTGTAGCCACCGGTTGAGAGCCACAGCGCCCTGTTCAGCTTCCAGATCGAGCACAGCGCAGAACAATAGCCAAGGGTGGCTAAGACGCGATGTATCAAACGGTATTTTCAGATCGTTTTAAGCCCATTTTAATCAATAATTATAAAAAAAAATAAATCAAATCATGCAATGAATGCCGTGATTACATCTTGAAGCAAACGAATAGAAGACAGAGCAAAGACTAAGGTTACTGTATTAAAGGTCAGGCGTAAAGCGTAACTAATAAAGCAAGATAGAAGCATTTACATGAACGTACGAACACAATAAACATAAACGTTATGAATTCATATATTCATACCAACGGATATCTTAATTCTTGATCTTTCATTACCCGTTTGCAAAACATTATTATGTTTAGTACACTATTAGAAATTATGGTGTAAAGATCAAGAATCAGATTTCTAAAAATTTTGCTTTGTGCATAAGGTTTAGGGAACGCTATAATTTCAGATAAGTACTCCCGGTCGGATCCCCTTCTTATTTGGCGGCGAGGCCTCACCGGGCATAATAATTTGTATAAGCACGTGTTTTACAACAAGGCACGCTTTTCGCTCTAAACACTTTAAGAATGATTCATTATTTTCTAATGAGATACTCTCAACTGTGCACGTCGACATTTAGACATCCACAGATGGTACCCTATCAACGGTTCACATTCACAAACTGAGGAAAAAGTACTCTTGAATCAAATGTGCCAGTGCTTTTGAATTCCGCATTATTAATACAATAGCTTATATCAGTAATCCAATAAATTTTGCTTTGAGTGAAATAATTCGAGTTTTTTAATCAAAAGTACAGTACCAAAGATTAAAATATTGACGATTATATGAAGCTCAAGCATATAAAGTTAAGAAAAATAAATACACATTTATTTCGAGAAAATGTTGTATTTAAAGTGTTAAACATACTTTTGAATTAACAAATTATCTTTTTAACTTCTAGAGAAAATTATTTCCGCGAAATAAAGGTACTTTCGATTTGATAGTATCTACTGTAGTCACAATGAATGGCGCTTTCGAAAAAAGTCAAAAGTATACACTATCAGATGTACAGCATCTGTGATAGAAACAAAGAAAAATAAATTTTGAGTCATTTGTATATTATATTACCAGATCAAGATATGTATTTCTTTCTAAGGTAAAAGATTTCAATGTGAAGAAGAATCTTGTTGTATGAAACATTAATGGGAATGTTTTAAAAAATTGCGTAACTGTCTGTAAGGCACAGTAAAATTGAACCAGAAGTATTAACCCTCTCTAATCTGTAAAATATTTGTTATGATTGATGAGCGTATACAAATTGTTTAAATTAATATATTTTCGAATCTTCCAAAAAATGTTGAACACCATCGAATTGAACTAGAAATATATATATATATATATATATATATATATAACATTGAAAAACATTTCTAGCCGATGTGATTGGTGTATTAAAATTTGTTTCAAAGTTTGAACTAGGCAATTTGTCAGCGGACGACCGAAAATCCCGAAAAATAAAACTCTAAAAATGATCAAATTGCCGACATATAAAAATCCCGAATTAAAAAATTATTGCATAACAAAATTCTCTACAGTTTATAATATTACCCTAATTGAAAATTCCATAAGAACAAAATTTCCGCCAGAAAATTACCGAATTATAAAATGGCCGAACCAGAAAATTCCAGAATTTAAAGAATCAAAAAAATTGTTTTGTTGAATATTATTATTTTTTAATGGAATAAAGAAATACTTTTATACGAGAAATTCCTTTAATGTTAAAAACTGTATAAAATAATTTTTAAAAATGTTAAATAACAATAATTAAAAAGAATGTCTCATTTGGCAGTATTAGTTAAAATATTTCGAATATATACAAACACTGAACATCTGAAGAAAATCTGCCAAAATTTTCATAAGCATTGCTAAATAATTGAATTTTGAAACAATGTATCTTTAAAGTTCTAATTTTGATAAACAAATGGAGTGATAAAACAAAATTAAAAAGCACAGTTTTTCATCAAGAAAATATAATAATTTTGGTAATATTATTCAGTGTAATTGCACTAAATATTAACATAAATCAATAGGCATAAATAAAAAATACTAATAATTATGTAAAAATTTAATTAAAAAAATAATATTATTCATTTTATACAAGTAATTATTGAACACCTAATCAGAGTAAATATTTAAGTCAAAACTTAAAATAAAAACGAATAAAATAAATGGAGTATATTATACTATTTAGCTTGAAACGATGCAAAATATAAATTTTGCAATTTTTTTTTTAATTATCTAATATTTTCTATTTTTAATCAGGAATTACTTTTTGCAATTATTAATTTAGTTAAAATTTTTAATGTAGAATATTGTTATAGAAAAAGTAACTTACATTTATTAATTTACTATTTAACTCTCATTCCCAGAAAGGACTGTTTATATCTATAAGTTTTCGCTATAATTGTAATCTTTTTGAAGTGTACATTAAAGTTATTATACCCTCTTATACTTCTATTAAAAAAGAGAAGTTTTAACAAATTACCGAGATTCAAGCTTTTAAAGTTTTCATTTTTTGAAAAAAAATGTCTGACAAAACACCTTCAAAATTTGAAAAATATTTTTTTTATATTGATTAAATTTTAAATTATCTAAGTACGTTTAAAAAAAATTTATTGTTCTTAATCTATTTGTGGGTGATAATCGTTGTAAAAACATTTGAAACATAACATTTTTCGACAATAAGGGCAATAAGTTACGAAAAATTACGATTATTCAAATAAATAAATCGAAAAGTGTCTGCATGATAGTTATTTCCCAATAATTTTACTATTTTAGAGGGAAAAAATTGATCGCCGGAGGCATTACAAATTATTATTTGATATATTTACAATGCGAAAAATAGAAAAGAAAAAGGAAAAAAAAGTTTTCAAATAAAAGATTTGAACTAGCGACAGCCTGGTCGTTAGATAGATTTTAGGTTCCAATCGTGTACAAAACGTAGTTTTATACACGATTATACCCCGAAATATCTCTTTTTATCAAAATGAATCATCATGAAAGCATTACATCTATCACGTGTCTAATTATGTTTGACATACTATCGATTTATTATAGTTTAATCAAAAAGTCAATGCTGCAGAAGTGGCATTTCCCTTGTAAGTTCAAAAGTGTCAAATGAATGCCATCAGTATTTATGATATCGTCCTCAGCGTGACGTCGTCGTAGCTTCAGGGATAAACCGTGCGATTTGAACCGAGCGGTGCGTGCGTTCGATTCTCGGCGATTACGGATATCTTAATAAAGTGCGTTTCTCATTAGTTATAAGTAAAATACGTCTTCCTTATCCAAAGTCAGCAACAGTTTAGTTTAGAATAATGTATGGAGAATATAGTTAAGAATTAATGTCAATAAAAATACAAGTAAACGAAGGAGTATGTGTCAGAGATTAAAGAAGGTGTACATTCTCTAGATTTAAAATTTTGGAAAACAAATTTATTTTGCATTTGAATGAATTATTTTTCGTCTTTGAATCGGAAATTTCTGCTAATAGGTTATGACAGTGTACTATACAGTTAAACTTTCCTACTGCTTCAACGAAAGTATCGCACTTTAGAATTGAGAGCATGATGCTATCAATTTATACGACATATCGTTTGCTTCAAATTTCACTGTAGTTAACTTTATAATATTTTACTATTAGGTCCAGGACATCTTCAGTGGAGTCTAATCATTGATTCAGAAGTATTTTTTTTTCAGTGCAGATGGAACACTCCCAACTGCGAACGTGCACAGATGATATCATCTTAACTGTGCACATCTTAATTTTTTAAGATCAGATATTCCACTTACTGCGCCTTTCTCAACTAATACGACCCCATTTTCAATTAATGCCATCCGATTTTTCACTTACAAGTCCAAATGCACGGATGGTAAACTCCCAACTGAGCACGTCTCAATAATACAATCAGATTTTTAACAGACAGCTCCACATGTACAGATAAGACACTTCCAACTGTGCACGTCTCATTTAATACAGTTAGTTTTTAACTTGCAGTCCACGTGTTTCCAACTGTGCATGTGTCAATAATACAAACAGGTTTTCAACTTACAAGTCAACGTGCTCAGATGGGAGTCTTCGAACTGTGCGCATCTCAATTAGTACGATCAGAATATCAACAAACAAGTGCACGTGCACTAATGGGATACTCTCCACTGTGCACGTATAAAGTCGGGGTCTCCTAACTGTGCATTTCTCAATCAATACGATCAGATTTTCAACTGAACAGTCTACATGTGCAGATACGACACTCCCAGCAACAACTACTTCGATGGTGACAGTAACTAACCGGTTGTGTATAGCAACAAGTCGCCGTCAGTCCTCCTATGAAGGTTATATTAGTGAGGATAGTAATTGTAGTCATAACAAATAAATTAGTTAGATTTACCAGCAATTTATTTTCCAAGAAATAAAAGTAGTGAAGGTTACAAGCTTCGCCCCTTGGCGATATTGGCAGAACTGAAATCTGAGCAGTGCTGCCAAAATTCGCATCGAAATATCGCGTCATGTTTTTGATGATCGCCATTTTAAGCGGAACCTTTACGTATAATGTGCAAAATCGAGGAGAATATTGAAGAGCATCGTATAGATTCTTAGGGCGTCCTCTGCTACGGCCTACGCTTGGGTACCTTTTCACGGAGGCCTGTTTTGAAATAATCGTGGAATTAATATTTTTCATAGGATTTATTTATAGTTACTTTGTTGGTTTATTGCAAATTTAGTTGATTGAAAACCTAAATGCGAACTCGATGTGTCAAATAAATGCAAAGAATACTTCAAAAGAGGCCTCCGTAAAAAGGTACCCTAATTCGTATAAATACACCAACGTGACAATTCAGCTTGCCAGCGGGATGAATAATTATATAAATAGTAAGAAAATATAAGATTCAATAGTAATATTATATAAGATTATATAATAGTAAGGATTACTACTTTAAGTAGTAAGATCAACTAATTTATTTTTAAAATAACTAATTTAATAGTAAGACTTGCAATTGAAGTAGTACATAGCAAAAAAGTACTAATTTGAGTGGAAAATTTGGCTTATTTTAAGGTGTCACAAACAGAAGCATAGGCAATCTAAAATTAAGAATTACATCTGAACATTAAATTAAGGGACTATAGATTCCTGAAATTCAGGTCGGGACTATTTGAAATTCAGGCATGCTCGCTCTTCAATTAAGAATATATGTATACTGAAAGCTAGTGTAACCTTAAGTTAATACACTATCTTAACTGAAATTAAAGGTAATATTGTAACTAAAAACCAGGAATGTCTCACGCCCTACCGATATTCATCAGCTGTTCTTATATGGTAGTTATTCGTTTTAGAAAATATTCAAGTTTGGTTCAAACTTGTAAGAAAATATAGGAAAAGTAGAAAAAATGGAAAAAACGGTATATTGGGGGCAGGTGCGGTCCAAAATCTTGAGAAAATTGCGTTCCGTAATATATTGAAAGGGCGCACACGTTGCAAAGTAAAAAGTTTTGCAATAATGTAATTATTTGGATGGGTTTAATAATCCAAATATTGTCTGACAACTGGAACTGCTTTCGCTCCAACACTTTTTTAAATCCGTGAAACGAAAACTCCACGAATTATGGAAACATAGTATCATAGCCGACACTGACCAACTCAAAATGGAATATTGGAGTAGGATGCGACTAGAATGAATGGCCACGAGCTGTATATTTGCGCAAGTGTTCTGTAACTTCATGCAAGGTAGTACGAACCTGAAATTCAGGAAAGGTATATTCCTTTATTTTAGGCGACAAGCCTTGCAGGTTATTTCAGGTTGCCTTGAACTTACTTTCGGAACTGAATATTGAAATTTAGGAGGCTACTTTACTTTATTCCAGTAGAAAAATCCTGATTTCTTATTTGAGATAAGTTAGTGCTTTATTCAAGATAATTTGCACACTTAAATTCAGGTACTTCCTTAATTCAAGTCAAATCTGAAATTAAGTCGAATATGTTACACCATTAAGCCATTTCCCTTTCGGGGTAGGCGTGACGCACTCGGTAGGGGAAAGGAGTAGTGTGCGGAAGGGACAGGGATTTTTCAGATTGATCCAGAATTCTCGTGCTATTTAAGTAAATAACATGTTCGTTCCGCAACACTGCTCCGACCCAGGTTGCTGATCAATCTCTCTAGCAATCACCCCAAGCGAAGAACCTCACGAAGTCGTTATGTAAGGTTCCCCACTTAGGTCCATTAGTGGCTAAGGTCTTTTGTTCCAGGCGTCATTCACTCTACTGACACTCTTTTTATTAACTATTCGCCGGCATACTTTCCTGTCCTGGCATACTTCTCTAGCTTTTTTTATGTCCATGCGTTTTTTCATGCAGGCTCTCGTGTTTCTGTGACTTCTTATGTCTCTTCTAACTAAGGTCTCATTCACACATTCTAACCATTCTTTCCGCAGTCTACCTCTGGGCACGCTGCCATGTACTTTACCTTGATACACTTTTTTCGTTAGTGGTTCATTTGGCATTCTCTCAACATGTCCGAACCATCTTAACGGATTTCTTTCCCATGTGTCTACTAGCGTCTCTTCTGCACCACATTCTTTTAGAATTATCTCGTTACTTACTTTGTTCATCAAGGTTTTCCCGCATATTGTACGTATGAATCTCATGTCAGTTGCGTTAATTTTACTCTTATCTTTTTCTTGATAAGTCCATGTCTCGCTAGCGTGTAGTACAGTCGGTACAAATATAGAATTATGTATTGCCATTTTAGCTTTATTTGATATATTTTTACTTCTGATAAGGGGACCTGCTCTTCCAATAACCTTCTTACCTTCATTTATTCGTCTATCTAATTCCTCATCTATCTTCCCGTCCCTAGTAAATAAGCTACCAAGGTATACGAACTTATCAACTAGTTCAATTCTCTCATCATTTAATAAAATATTGCATAGTGTTTTCTCACTCTTTCCTTCGAACACCATAGTTTTTGTTTTATTTTCGTTAATATTGAGGCCCATGCTCTTCATGCTTGCATCTAGTTTATTCAACATTCTTTGTAAGTCTTCGATAGACTCTGCCATAACAACCTTATCATCTGCGAAAGCTAACCCACGTACCCTTACTGTTTCGAGATCCACACCCTCTTCGTCGAAGAGAGCCATTCTTAAACACTTGTCCATAAATAATATAAATAACCATGAAGACATAACGCATCCTTGTCAAACTCCTTGAATAATATCGAAACAGTCACTAAGTTTCCCATTCACTCTTACACTCGCTTTGCTACCTGTATATATTGTTTTTATAGCTTGTAGGATCCATCCATTGACTCCATACTCTTTCAGGACTTTCCAAAGTTTACTTTTATCTACCTTGTCAAAAGCTTTTTCTCGGTCAACAAATGCACAGAAAACTTTTTTTCCTACTCTCAAACTTTTTTCTGTTATTTGCCTTAAGCTAAATATCTGATCCGTACATGACCTTCCTGGCATAAACCCACTTTGGACTTCCCAAATCTTTGCTTCTGTTACTTTCATTACCCTACGAATAAGTATTTTCGAGTATATTTTACTTACGGTACTTAATAAGCTAATCCCTCTGTAATTATTGCAGTCGCTTTTATCTCCCTTTCTTTGGTATATTGGTACGATAATAGCTTTTTTCCAGTCGTCTGGGACGTCTCCCATCTCGAAACATAAATTTATCAATTTGCACAGTATATGTAGTACGCACGCGCCACCGTGTTTAAAAATTTCAGCGTTAATACCGTCTACCCCGGCAGCTTTACCGTTTTTCAAGTTCTTAATTATATCCATACCTCAGTGACACAGACTTTTTCAATTTGTCTCCTAAAACAGTCTCTGACAGCCTCTAGTATTCCGTCTGCAACATTTACCATTCCCCCCTACTATTTCTTATGTTCACAATTCCTGTACTTTTTTTCGTTTCTTTTTTTTATAAAGTAGTTTCCTGCTTCCTTCAAAATCGTTTTGTATTTTTATCTCTTCTTCTGCTCTAATTGTATCTTTACTTTCTTTAACTAAGCGTTTAAGTATCCTGTTTTCGCGTCTATAATCATTTCTACGTCTATTTCTTTCCTCATTGCTAAGACCTGCGGTGTTCAAAGTTCTCTTGTACGCTTCTCTTTTTGGTTTTTGGGCAGCCTGAATTTCATCATTCCACCACGCATTACCAGACATTCTTCCTACAACTGCGGTACCACACACTTCGATCGTACATCTAACAAGGATATCCCGTAACATTGTCCAGGCGCCCTCTATATCTTTGTTTTATATACGGTCCTCCCATGTTGCCCTATCTACGAGAGTGGATTGATAAGTTTCCGGCCTGACCAAGAGATGGCGCCACTAGGCTTACCTTGAGGTGGCGTTCTATAGTACCATCCTTAGATAGCTTGTAGCTATAGTT
>NC_046657.1:183143073-183147959 GCF_010883055.1 Belonocnema kinseyi
TGGCGGTAAGAGATTTGCGGACAATGAAGAAGTAATCGAAGCTGTAAATGGGTATTTTGAGGAGCTTGACGAATCATTCTATAGAGATGGCATTACTATACTTGAACACCTCTATGAGAAATGTATCAGCCTTGGAGGAGATTATGTTGAGAAATAAAAAAAAAAAATTCTTAAAAACGTTGTTTTTATTGGTCAGGCCGGAAACTTATCAATCCACCCTCGTATGCTTTCGATTATCTTATTTTGGAAATCTATTCGCACATCCGGTTTCTGTAGGTACTCAATTTTGATTCGCGTTTGTTTTGCTTTCTTGGTTCTCTTTTTTCTCCATCTCCGACCTAAGTTAATTTTTGAGATAAGAAGGTAATGATCAGTATTGCATTCAGGACCCCTCATGACTCTTGCATCTTTGACTAACTCTCTTAGTCCTTCATCCGCAACAACAAAGTCAATTATACTGCGGCTATTTCCTTTAGACCAGGTGTACATGTGGATCATTTTATGCCTAAACCAAGTGTTGGTCATAAACAGACCCCTTTCTAAGCATAGACCAACTAATTTATCTCCGTTATAGTTTGTTCTTGGATCCCCAAAAGTAGAATTATTCTTTCCCCATGTTCGCAAATGTTTATTGTGTCATTTAAAGTGTCCCAGAAGGCGTCTTTTACTTCTCTAGGATCACTAACAACCGGTGCGTAGCATGCTATGATGAATAGTCTTCTGATTCCTACTTTCATTCTAGCCCACAGCAGTCTGGGAGACACGAAACCATGGTCTCCGAGATGCTGCTTTGCTCTTTCATTCAAAATCAGACCTACTCCTTGTTTACCATGTGATTCACAGTCTTTGATTTTGCATCACTTTTTCTTTGTTTCAGACACACATAAAATGTCTAGTTTCTTCACGTCCATAGTTTTACGCAATTCTTTTACCTTGAGATCATTTACTCCCCTACCATTCCAAACACCCAGTCTCAATTCGTCGCCTGAAACATGACCTTTAGAGTTTCCGTGTGCATGCCTTTTGTCATTAAAAGTTCCAGTCCTTTCCGAGGCTATTTTGTAGTTTGTATTATTGATTGTTTAGATTATACGCCCGACTAATTTTCTCAGAAGTCAAAAACATCAGAAAAATTTTTTAAATTTTATTTTCATAACTGTATTAAGTGTTCTAAATGATAGCCCCACCAATTTTTTATTCATTTGTTGCTACGAATAAAAAAATTAGTTACAAAATGAAATTTCTTTTTCGACTGTTCTGATGTTTCTAACTACTATCGGAGAGAAAACTATAGGCATTTGCCTTTGAATCTTAACAACTCAGTCAAAAAAATGCGAGCGCAACAAAAAAACAGTCATTATAAAGCTGAAAGTGTTCTACGTTAATGAGCTTGAAGACGTTTATGTGAAAATTTTTTGTGCTTAGCAGGCTGAAAAATGTATAAAAAGTAAGGATTTTCGGGTACCTTTAAGAACATTCAAGTTTAGAGTATTATTTCTTATACAAGGGGCGATGGGAAAAATTTGAAAAAATTCAAGAGTATGAGGAAAACTGTTGTGAACAAGTTACAGTTGAGAAATTAAAAAAATAATAAAAATTTTTGCTCAAAAGTACAAAAATGTGCAACTATATTATCTTCAGTTCTAATACAGATATTAAAGCGATTCAAACTGCAAACTGTAATGGATAGGCTCTGTATTTATTTTCAATCACCCGGAAGGATGTGTTAGTCTTCTTTTTTGTGAAAATTGCGATATTTTTAGACATTTTTTTTTTGTTGGAAAATAAGTAACAGAAAAAGCAGGGGGGCCATTTTTTGTTTTACTGCCGACCGCTGGTGCCATTTTTCGACCCCTGGTTCTGAATGCTTGGAAGGCACCTGGCCGTGGGTCAAAGAAAGGGGCCAGTGGTCAGGAGTAAAAAAACGCCCCCCCCCCCTGCTTTCTGTAACGTGTTTTCCAACAAAAAAATATCTAAAGTATCGCGATTCTCACAAAAAATAAGACTAACACAGCTTTACGGGTGATTGAAAATAAATACAGAGCCTATCCATTACAGTTTGCAGTTTGAATCGCTTTAATATCTGTATTAGAGCTGAAAATAATATAGTCGCACATTTTTGTACTTTTAAGCAACAATTTTCATTATTTTTTTAATTTCTCAACTGCAACTGGTTCACAATAGTTTTCCTCGTACTCATGAATTTTTTCAAATTTTTCCCATCGCCCTTTGCATAAGAAATAATGCTCTAAACTTGAATGTTCTTAAATGTACCCGAAAATCCTTACTTTTTTTTTTACATTTTTTAGTCTATTAGGCACAAATTTTTTTTTATATAAACGTCTTCAATTGTGAACAAATCAAAGTGTTTTCTCTTTAAAAAAAAGAACTTTCTGGACAACCCAAATACAAATTTTGTTTATTACCTGAAAAGGAGGCTTTAAAAAAAGTTGTAAAAAACCTTGGTACAATGAAGGCAACATATTCCCCTTATGCGCCCATCTTTCACAAATCATAAAATATGCACAATAACTAACAATTCAAGTCAGATTGAGGTTCAAAATTATGTAGGTTACAACCTTATGGAACTAACTGGACGTTTCGTGTAATGCACTAACCTGCCCATTTCTGAACTGCTGTTGTTGTTGATGATGAAATAGAGCAACTTGTTGCTGAGCAGTCATCTGGTTATTCAAATACACGAGATGTTCTGCACCCGGATTTGCACTCTGTAAAGTAAAGCAACGCATTGTTAAACCATTTCTCAGTCAAAAACGTGCAAAAAAACAGCTATTTAAACCTGACAGAACCAAGTCATCAAATCATAATGTCTCCTATTTCATGATTAAGGGCTCATTTAGGGCTAATTTAATGCCCCATTGCCGAATTTTCGGCTCTTCATTTTTTTTAAATATGCATGGTTCCGCCAGCTTTACTTCAAGCCAGCAGCACCACTCAAGGAATCGGTCAAAAATGATTATATCAAATTGCCCTTTTTACAGGATTTTCTGGCTTATTTCCGGCTCGCGATATCCCTTTTAACCACTATCCTACCTTCAAAATTAAAATAGGGCCGCGAAGGGCAATGTTACTATGAGAAATTGCTTTATTTAAAGAGATAAAAATACTGCGTTTTAATTCTATAGGCAAACAGTTTATTCAAATTGCAGAAGAAAGGTACGTCTAATTCATATGAGTGAAGCAAAACGACTGTCGACTAAGGTCCTAGACTTAGGTCATAAAAATGTCCCACTCACGCCCTTTTTAAAATAGTCAGCCCTGTACACCAGATCATGGAATTCGTCACTTCACACCAAAACCATAAAACTAAACACTTACTTCTCTATGCATTCTTAGAATCGTGAGAGAAGATTAACTTTTGCTTTACAATCTCACGCATTCCAATATTCTTTCTAATACTCAACACGCCCCCTCAAAAATTAATCGACGACAATTATTTTTATTTACATACTTACATACAACTTCAGGACTTAATTTTACTAAATATGACGTACGTACCCTTCTTCTGCTTTCTGGGAAGTTACATATTGCCCAAAATTCGTTGCAAGGATTGGGGAAAACCCACAAAAACCCAATCAGACCATTCTAATATATATATAAATTGTTTCAGCACAAAACATTACATACAATATGTACATTGTTCTCAATCGCTTATTCTAAACCCATTTTGGTTCTCAGCTCTACAAATCTTGCAGCTGGTAGCGGCTTTGTTAGCATATCAGCTAACTGTTCACCTGTAGAAATATGCATTAATTTTATTAAATTTTTCTCTACTTGTTCCCTTGAAAAATGATATTTTATGTCAATATGTTTGGATCTTTTATGGCTCGCTGGATTATTCGCAATACTTATACAACCGTTATTATCTTCGTAGATAATTATTGGTTTGGAAATATTTATACTAATACTATTTGCTAACGATTTTAGCCACATTGCTTCTTTGACTGCCTCAAAAAGAGCCATATATTCAGCTTCAGTAGATGAAGCTGCCACAGACAACTGTTTCTTTGTATTCCAACATATTGTACATTTTTCAAATAATTTAAATACATAGCCAGTTGTGCTTTTTCTATCATTTTCATTATGATCACCCCAATCAGAATCAACATAACCACATAATAGTTGCTCATAATATCCCCTGGTATATGTTAATTTAATATCAATAGAGCCCTTGAAATATCTTAATACTCTTTTTAGACATTGCCACAATTCCTCATTATTTTTATTCGAGAATCTACTCAAAATATTTATTGCAGTACTTAAATCAGGCCGCGAACAAACCATTAAATACATTAAACAGCCAATAAGATTTCGGCAAGGAGCATCATACTTTTCGTCTGAATTTAAAGCAGTATAATCTAATTTACTCTCAAGGGGTGTGCTTACAGCTTTACAATCAGCCATATTGAATTTATCAAGAATTGTTTTAATGTACGCACTCTGATTTAAGGTAATTCTATCCTCATTCCTATCTATTTTTATCCCAACAAAGAGTTTAGTTTCATTCAAATCTGTCATACGAAATGTATTCATTAAATAATTCTTGAAACTTCTCATTGTTTCGCCATTAGCAGTGGCAATTACTAAATCATCCACATAGAGAACTACATAGATATTTTTAGATATATTCCCTTTGTCTAAAATATAAATACATCGATCAACAGATGAATTTCGAAAACCTTTATCAATTAGAGTTTGCTCAAATACTTCAAACCAGCATTTGGCTGATTGTTTCAGTCCATATATGGCTCTATTTAATTTGAAAACTTGATTGTCTTTACATTTAATACCTTCAGGAACTTTCATATAAATTTCTTCTTTTAATTTGCCATTTAGAAAAGCACTTTTGACATCCATATGATGAA
>NC_046657.1:183148059-183153698 GCF_010883055.1 Belonocnema kinseyi
CACAATTCATATGGTGTTTTACTATGTTTCAAAGCTTTAGTTGGTGTTAAATTAATTAACAAAGTAGCAGTTAGAACCGCTTCTCCCCAAAAACATTTTTCTTAACCAGCACCAAAAATCATGGAACGGGCTTTCTCCGTTATTGTCCTAATCATTCGTTCTGACACACTATTTAACTGTGGGGTTCGTGGAATTGTCAAGTGATAACTAATACCTTTTTGCACACAAAAGTCTTTCATCTCATTTGATAAATATTCCCTTCCATTATCACTATACAAATGAACTATTTTCAAATTAAAATGAGTCTCACTTTTTGCAATAAAATCTTTAAAAACTGAGAAAACATCTGATTTATATGCAATTAAATATGTAACACAATAGTGAGCAAATTCATCAACAAAGATCACAAAATAGTTTTTATTATCAACCGTTGAAGGAGTGATTGGACCGCAAACATCAGAATGAACAGTAAATAACGGGCGTTTCACATAAGTTTTATCTTTAGACTTCTCAAAAGGTAATCGTGCTTGTTTGCCATTAATGCACGCTTCACACACATTATCGTTTGGAATCACATGATCAATTTGGCTCATGTCACTTATCACTTTTATATTTTTTTAATTCTATAAATTTTGATCTTCCAATATGACCCAAACGATGATGCCATAATTCATAATTACTACATATGACATTATTTGCCTGATTCTGTGACCTGGATTGTTCCCTTCTTTGTCGCACTTATGAAGGATCCATTTTTTTGCAATAGAAATCTTCATAGGAGGTTGCAATTCAATGAAGTTGCGGAACAAATCATACCTCTTGACAATATGGTCCGAAGCTCCAGAGTCGAGAAGGAAAGTAACTTTTCCTTCTTTTTCAGGTAAACAGTCTCCAGCCATGAAAGCAAAACCAGATGTGCTTGTAAATGAAGTCGATGGTTTTCCAGTTATTTGAACGTTTTGAACAGTTCTATTTCTATCATGTTGGTATTGAAGTCCTCTTTTGTAGTGGTAACCATTTTTCTTTATGTGTCCTTTCCTGCCACAGTGATGATATTTGACCACAAATGATTTTTTTTTATTTGAATTTCCGTTCTTTAAATTGTCCCTGACGAAAATTTTTCGAGAATCTTGAAGCTTCATCGTTATATTTTTTTGCAGTAGACACGTCTTTATTTTCAGCTTGAAGCACCTTTACGCTTGTATCTCCACTTTCATTTTTTAATTTAACTTCATGATCAAGAAGTCTTGTCTTCACAAAAGCCAGAGTCAAATTATCTTCTGATAATGTCTCGATAGCAGTTATTACACCATATGTTGTAGAAAGAGTTAGAAGTAGATGAGACACCTTGTCAGTTTCATCTAATTTAGCACCTGCTGCTGAAAGCTCAGTAATCAAATCGTCGAAAACTGTAAAATTTTTGATCAATTTCGTATCACCAGTCAATTTTAATCCGAGTAACTTCTTTCTAAGAGCTAACTGAGTAGCAAGGCTTTTGCGTTCATAAATAACATCTAAATTACGTACTATTTCTTTCGCATTACACTCTGCCTTTGCAAAACCGAGAAACGAGTAAGATAAGTACTCAACAATTAAACTTTTGGCAGTTCTCTCGGCTTTATTCCACTCATCATTCACATTATCCGGAATTTCACTATCTAAAACTTCAATTACGTCTAACTCAGTTAACAATGCACAAATTCTAAACTTCCTAACACTATATTTTTCTCCATCAAATGGTTTGATGTTCCTTTTCATTTTTAAACTTTCCATTGTCACTTATCACGCAAAAAAACTTCACAAAATTGTAAAATCTTCACAGTTTCTTTACAGTTTCATCACTTCAGATTTTTATTTAAATTAATCAAAATATCGCGAATTACTGGGACCATAACCTATGGGAAATTGCTTTATTTAAAGAGATAAAAATACTGCATTTTAATTCTATATACAAACAGTTTATTCAAATTGCAGAAGAAAGGTACGTCTAATTCATATGAGTGAAGCAAAACGACTGTCGACTAAGGTCCTAGACTTAGGTCATAAAAATGTCCCACTCACGCCCTTTTTAAAACAGTCAGCCCTGTACTCCAGATCATGGCATTCGTCACTTCACACCAAAACCATAAAACTAAACACTTACTTCTCTATGCATTCTTAGAATCGTGAGAGAAGATTAACTTTTGCTTTACAATCTCACGCATTCCAATATTCTTTCTAATACTCAACAGTTACAAAATATAAATTTTTTAATTCTCTTCCCAGCATTAATAAGGGACTATTTAGGGCTCACTTTCTATCCAACTATGGATTTAACTACTTAGCCCTTTTTATAAAATACTCCACAGTGCTCCCAGCTTTTCTTCAAACTAGCAGCAGCACCATTCGAGGAATCGGTCAAAAAATGATTATATCGAATTCCAATCTTCACAGGAATTTTCGGCTCAAGATATCCCTTCAAACCACTGCCCTACCTTTAACATTAAGCTTTCACGCCCTTTCCATTGATCGCACACATTTGTTAGCTAAATATTTGTCCTTCAAAAGTCAAAATCAAAAATAAATTTCACTTTTTTCATAATTTATGGTATTTTAAAAATTTATTTCCCTTGAATAATTTGAGGCTCATTTAGGGCTTCTGAAATATTGTTGAATGGAAGCAGTCAGATTATTCCATTGCCCTTTTTTTCTTATATATGGTATTGTGGCATCTAAACGTTGCAAAAATACTTGAAGGAGACAGTTAAATCCATTGTTTACCCTGGAATAATTTAGTGCTCATTACGGACTAATTTTTGCCCGTAGTCCCAAATTATGTCTTCATTGTTTAGAATAATAATAATAATAATAATAATAATAGACTCTTAAATTTGGGACCACAGGCTCAAATAAGTCCACAATGAGCCCTAATTTATGCAAGGGGAAAGAACTTCCGGTCGTCAATATTGCAGGAGCCTTAAATGATCCTGAAATTATTTCATTTTTGGAAGGTTTGTTTAAGCAAAATTTTTTTTGTTAATTTGGATTATAATAGTCCTAGTATCCTAAATGAGCCTTCGATCCTCTGGATTTTCGCGATTACAAGAATCTAAAATCGGGTTCGAAAAGTTCAAAATTAGAATAAGTATGAAGCACCTCGTAAATAATAAGAAATAAATCAAATAGATTATTATTGTTAGAATTGTCATCAAAGGAATGTAGTGTATAAATAATAAGAAAGAAATATGACTATCTGAAGATGTAACAGTATAGTGAAAAAATATATAATCACATAATCATTTTTTGACCAATTCCTCGAATGGTGCTGCTAGTTTGAAGGAAAGCAGAGAAAACTGTGGAATATTTTATAAAAAGGACTAAGTAGTAAAATCCATAGTTGGATAGAAAGTGAGCTCTAAATAGTCCCTTATTAATGCTAAGAAGAGAAATAAAAAATTTATATTTTGTCCCTTTGTTCTTCGTGGCCCTTTTTTTAATTTTAAAGGTAGGGCAATGGTTAGAAGGGATATCTCGAGTCGGAAATAAGCCATAAATTCCTGTGAAGAGTGAAATTCGATAAAATCAATTTTTGACCGATTCTTCTAATGGTGCTGCTGGTTTGAAGAAACGCTGGGAGCACTGTGGATAATTTTATAAAAAGGGCTAAGTAGTAAAATCCATATTTGGATAGAAAGTTAGCCCTAAATAGTCCCTTATTAATGCTGGGAAGAGAATTAAAAAATTTATATTTTGTAACTTTGCCCTTCGTGGCCCTTTTTTAATTTTGAAGGTAGGACAGTGGTTTAAAGGGATATCTCGAGCCGAAAATGAGCCCGAAATTCCTGTAAAAAGGGCAATTTGATATCGTTTTTGACCGATTCCTTGAGTGGTGCTACTGGCTTGAAGTAAAGCTGGCAGAACCATGCAATGGGGCATTAAATTAACCCTAAATGAGCCATTAATTATGAAATAGAAGACATTATGATTTGATGACTTGGTTCTGTCAGGTTTACATAGCTCAAAAAAAACGTTGCTATTGCGCAATCATTTAATTGAGTCTTTATATCAAATAATCTATTTCATTGGAGAAATGATGCTACAAACTCAAATCATAAAAAATTACATCGTAAAAGCAAAATTAGGCAGAAAACAGTTTTTACAACTGAAGATTCTAAGATTCGCTGGCAGGAATATGACTGCACCTAGCAGAATCTTATTGAATAAGAAGTCATATACCACAACTATCATGATTTATAATAAAAAGACCTTTCACTTTCTGCTGCGTAAGTTTGAAAGTAAAGAGCATGGAATTTCCAAAAAAAGTAAAATCAAATTTTGAAATATAATTTAAACAAAAACAGTATCATACAGTATCAACAGTATCATTCAGCTTGAAGGGTTCTAAATCTGGGTTTAAAATTTTTTTTCTGAGCTGTTAAAACTTGTCAACTTGGATTATTTTCTAATGAGAGACGCTTATAATTTTAATTAATTTTAAACTTCAGGAAAATTTTAAACGTGAAATTATTTTCTCTCGTGATTCTTTTAAATAAAATAATATAGATAAAGTATTGCATTAAATATTCAATGCTTTAAATTCCTATGATTTCAAGTAGAAATATATTGTATTTTCAACAAAGTAGTTAAATTTTCAACTCAAAGACGAATTATTAACCAAAAGAGTTAAGTTTTCAAACTAAGAAGTCGAATGGTTTAGAAAACAATTAACTTTTAAACAAGTAAGATTAATTATTAATCAAATATTTTTGTTTTATCTATAAAAAATAATATGAAAACAAAAATCATCATCAGCAGTTGTTATACTGAAAATAGTTTTTTTTTCATATTATTTTGTATGGATAAAACCAAAAAGATAAGTCATATTGAAAAATGTTTCAAGTAAATTTTGCAGAAATGTTTAAAAGCTGCAACTAATTTTTGAATTTTTTTCCGTATCTGACTCCATTAGAAATTTGAATTTTTTATCTTCTGAATAATACTTTCGATCAGTAAAACCAAAATGACAAGTCGTTTGGTTCAAAATTTCAATTTTGGGGTTTCCCATAGTATTTTCAATAAATAAAACTAAAGTTAAAAGTACTATCTATAAATGGTTAAAACAAATTTGGTAGAAACCTTCAGAAGCTGTAATTCATCGCTAAAACTTGTTTCCGCATCTCACGTCGTTTGGCTAAAAATTGAAATTTTCTATTTTTTTTCATGATATCTTTGACAAGTTAAATCGCAATGACAAGTCCTATGGAAAAATAGTTCAGAAAAATACCGCAGGATTTTACAAAAGCTATAATTACTTCCTGATACTTTTTCCCATATTTTGCGTCGTTTGGTTAAAAATCAGAATTTTCTATTTTTTGTTTTTCATGATATCTTCTATAAATTAAATCGAAATGACAAGTCCTATCGAAAAATACTTCGGAAAAATACAGCAGAACTTCAAAAAAGCTACCAGGTGTATACATATGAAACCGGTATTGCCATTTAGCGGCCAGTAGGCACACTTGTAGGCACTGTCGGAACTTACCATTTGTGCTAATTTTCGTATTGTCATCTGTCAACAATATCCAATACCAAACATTTCAAGTTTCATATGACATCGTGATTTTTTTCGCCCTTGAAAATGTCGAAATACGTGCCTTCAA
>NC_046657.1:183153798-183158750 GCF_010883055.1 Belonocnema kinseyi
GCATACTTTGAATAAAATATTTGTTATCATTCTCTTGAAATAAATGTGTTTTTTTCTTGAAAAAATACCGGTTTCATATGTATACACCTGGTATAATTACTTCTTGAGAGTTTTTCCCATATTTTTCGCCGTTAGGCTTAAAATTTGATTTTCGATTTTTTTCGTAGTATTTAAAAAAAATAAAATAAAACCAAAATATCGAGTCCTGTAAAAAAATGATCAAGGGTAAAAATATAGGTACTTTTAAAAGCTACAATTCTTCTCTGGAAGTTTTTTACTTATCTGTCCTGGTTTGCCTTAACATTAGAATTTTCCACTTATTCATTTTCGATGTATAAATCCTAAAAAAACATGTACTATCGAAAAATAGTAAAAACAATAATGTTAGATATTTCCAAGGCCTACATTTGACTTTTATCCTGTTTTCACGTATCTATCGGCGTTTCACGTAAAAACGGAGTATTCGATTTTGAATAACATTTTCGATGGATAAAACCATAATCGTAGGTCAAAGAATCCTGGTTAACGAACTCGTTTTTTAGAACCTAAAAAAAGCGTGCCAAAGCTGGATTTGTTCCGTTCCTTTTTTAAACTTATCGTGTTTACGGACGGACAGACGGACGCCAGCGCCAAAACTTGATGTCGGCTTTAGAGGGTCTATAAACGTGGAGGTCCGTTGAAAAACGGCGGTGTTCAATTTCGTCCAATTCTAATACTTTCTCAATCATAAATGATCAGAATGTAATAAATACATTTTAACAAATTTGTATCTCTTTTTTTGGGTGAACAGATTTTGTCTATAAATTTTTTTGGTACTTTTTGTCGTTTTCCACAAATGTTTCGTTTTTATTTTTAATGTTATTTTTTACGATTAAAACCAAAACTATGCGTCCTATCAAAAAGTGATTAATAAAAAACTTGATGTTTTTTAGGCGCCCAATTTTGGATTAGTATTTTTTTCGTAGCTTCTGTCGTTTTTAACATTTTTTTTTAATTTTTCGGTGTTATTTTTTACGATTAAAACAAAAAGTACGCATCCCATAGGAAATGATTTTGGTTGCCCAACGAATCACAGGAACAACAGGGTCCCTATTAGTGGTCCTCATCTCTTAAATGTAGCCCTATTGTTTGAGATTTGGAAGGTTTTTATGTGTTTAACTGTAACCACCTATGTCAACTATGCTGGTGATGTAACACTCCGAATGATCTTGTGCTTGCAGAAGAAAGTAATGCCAACTATATGAGTGAAATTTATAGAAAAATAGATTGCTAAAAATAAAGACTTTTCGACCAGGGGAAGCAGGGGACAGGCTGTGAACCTTTTTCAGAAAAACCCACAGCAAACTGCCTGAAGCCTTTGAATGTAGGTTGGGCCAGGGTTGCCAGATGTGGCGACTTACCGCCATTCTGGCAATTCCATGAGCTGGTTGGCGATTAATTTTTAAGGTTTGGTGACTGGCTCCCATTATGACGATTTTTGATTTGAGTTGGCGATTTTCTTGCGACTAAGGAAAACCCTAATGAAAATACACTATTTCGTATTTAGGCACTATTCGTACCTCTGCTTGCCGGTAGTGGCAGGCAGCTTGCCTGTAGAATGTCCACAAGAAAGAAAGAGACAGGTCATTCTGATCGTTCCCTGTTTCGTTCACTCTTGTGGACTTCCTGCAGGCTGGCTGCCTGCCATTGCCGACTAACGAGGTATGAAAAGGCCCTAATGTCTTTAAAAACACACTACACACCCTTGATATTTGGCCCGCATCAGCTACGCAGCCTCGGTTCCATAAATTACAAAGTAATATTTTTGTCCTACATGCCGCGAAAACCAAATAATGAACATATGTGACGTGCCACGAGGAAAGTGACCTTAAGGTTATCAGGCAAATTTTTCAGTAGAAGCGATTAAAAAAACGGTCGAAGGCAAACACTCAGAGAGTGGGGACAATATCCGGAATCCATCCCCACCACTTACTAATAAATTTTCTCGCTCTGCATTCAGCGAGTGAGATTACCCTTCACGTTAAAAATCGGGAGAAGAAGGGGGTACCAGAGACTGTAGAACGAATGTCGTCCGCGTGGGATGGCCCTCTATCGGTTCGAAAACAGAACTACAGCATTTCGATTCTTCGGGTCCCACCCGATTCTGCCAGCGAACGCACGGCTCACGAGTATCATGAAACATTGATTCTCCACATTGGGGAACAGATCAATCCCACATAAAGAGCGCGTGCGGTTCGATGCTGGTATTTTAGCAATTCGTAAGTTTGGATCTAGCTAGTAGAATGCATCTTGTCACGTTTTTACCGAATTGCCGGCATTCCAGCATCGAACAGTACACGCTATGTCTGTTGAACCACTCTACTCCCGCATGTTCAGTATCAATGTTGTATCGACACTCGCGGCTTCGCTAGCCGATCCACGCGGGACCCCAAACAATTGAACTACCGTAACTCCACCCACGAACCGATAAAGTTCCAGCCCACGCGGACAAAATTGACTTCTCAATATCTGGTACCCCCTTCTGTCCAGAATTTTTCCGTATTTGAGTCACATGGATACCGTACAGGAATATGAGTCGAAAGTGATGGGGCTGGATTTCTCGTGCCGTTCGCACGCGTCTAAATAGGCAATTCTAGCATCACTTTGCAACTTAACAGTAATTCTAATTTACAGGTAAAAATTTTATTCTGCTTTAATATAAAAAAGCGATTTTAAAACTACCTATAGCATCAAAAATCTGAAAACCTATTTTTGTAACCCTAAGGTACCTTTCCTCGTAGCACGTCACATATACATGCATTGACTATGCACAAAGCCTCCAAACGCATCCTCGGTTTGCAGATAGAGGATCCCTATACCAAGGGTTTCTGCTGGATGAGGTTACAATAAGTAATAAGCAGTCGCGGACAATTGTCCAGGGATGGTCTCGAAGGAATAACCCCTAAGCGGAGGCATAACAAGCGTGCCGAAAGCTAAATTGCACCTGGATGAGGCGTGTTAAACGGAGACTCTGAAATACCGGGCGACCACTTAAGAGCATGCAGCCTTATCCTTTCATGCGGGGCTCTACAAAGGCGAATGAACCTTTTCCCTAGCTGCTCGTGGGAACAATAATGACACCAAAAAACCACCAAAAAGTTGTTGATGCATTTTAAAATGATCAAACGCGCATAGCACCCTAAATGGGTCGGCAAACAGCCCGATCACCCCAGAGTTTGGGGTGCCGAAAGTAATGTAGATGGAAATACAAGGACGAACCAGCAAAATGCCCACATTGAGCATTATCCCTACTCACTGAGACTTTATGTCGCGTATGTACACTCTGTAGTGCCAGAAACACCCACAGCGTCAGCACGTTTTGATTCAGTCATTTCGAAATCAACGTGCTTACCTCTGGAAAAATGGGTATGTACGCGGAACGCTTCCCCAAACGCTGTTAAAAAAAGTTGAAGTGAGAAAGCGACATTAAGACCCACCGCGAAAAGCTGGCACCTTCTGAGAGGTGATTGCGACTTCATAACAAGGAGGAACATTGACATCCAGGTTCTTCCTGCGTCACAAGATCTGACTGAAATAGATGCACCCGTTTATGAGGATATCTCGGAGGAGTCCGACCTCTGAAATATCAATTGTTCAGTTTATGGTACTACGAGAGCTTTGACTGATTCAGATCAAATGCTAAAACCGACGACGGATCAAAATACCAAAATACGCTTACATCAACTGAACAAGATTGGATAGGCCAGACAGAATGCATCCCGTGTTCACTGTCTGATTAACTACTTAACATCTGGAAGACTGTTCACGGAAAAGGTTCGAATGTTTGCCCAAGAACTGAGGATCTACAATCACGCACTGAACAATTCAAAGCTGCTGACAATCAAGCAGTATATTGTTGACAAAATACGTGTGTTATCTGACGCAAGAAGGAAAATACAGAATAGGGAGAGATGGATCAGAGAGAATCAACAGTTTCTTGCTGAAACATCGCACCTCTTCAGTAATCACCCTGTTTCTGTAAAAAATCCACCAATTCCCAACGAGGTAAAGACTTTTTGGAGAGGGGTATACCAGATCCCGAAAACACTAAAGTTGAAAGAACATACTGATAATATCATCCGCTTCAAGAAGCTTTGCTACAACCACATAATGTATGAGAAGGAATGTCTATTGATTACTGCCGACGAGGTGAAAAAAGCACTTAGGGTTACTTGTCCAACCTAGAGACTTACAGGGTAATAACTTGTTTGAACACACTGTATAAGATCTTCACAGCTGGCCTAAATAACAGCATTGTTCGAAGAATTGAGCCTGTGTGAAGAGAGATGTACAAACAACGTGGCTCGAATAAATGTGTAGCAGTCTGCCGCGAGAACTTGCTAATTGACAGGTGCGTCTGCAAAGACACAGCATCTCTTCAGCGCTTCCTGTCGATGGCCTGTATTAACTACCGGAACACTTTCGATTCTACCTTTCATTGACTTGTCATCCAACTAGTAAATAGAAAGGTTGGTTGAAGGTTGGTTGAAAAAAGGTTGGTTGAACAACCTCGCTCTCACAACCGTCTTTCCGTGGAATATGAAAGGCTAGCGTGAAGTCTTTTAAAAAATAACTTTACACGCACCGTAGATGAGGCTCTTTTAACTTTTGAGCAGCCTCAAACTTACGCAATTGGTGAGCATTTCTCAGGCAAATCTGACTCACATTGTCGGCAACTGATTTTCCGATTGGCAACACGTTCAGATGATAAGACAACACTTTTAAACTCGATGACATAAGCAGAATTTAAATAAGCTGACCGCCCGCATCCAATTAAAGGCGGAAAGGGACTTTCTGCATTCTCGAAATTTCGTTCGTATCCGAAACTTTAAACGAGTAGGTCTAGACCAGATCTGTTCAGCATGGGGAAGATCAGAAAAACACAGATGTTACTCCACCCCTAACGTTCTCCA
>NC_046657.1:183158760-183166374 GCF_010883055.1 Belonocnema kinseyi
CATGACGGCCTAAGCGCTCGAATAGACAGTTGCCCATGCTGTTTCAAAATCAGACACTATTATAACTAAGAAACTATACATAAAGCGGTCCTGAGTGCCGACAAGAAAAAAAAGGTTTCTATCAGTATGTACCGTTCAGACTTGAGGCCGGCACAGAATTGCGGTATGAGTTTAGTAAGAGCATAGGTGCGGGAAGCGCAGAATCTGCTTTTTCCATGTATTTCCCCACGCTGTGCAGGTCTTGTATGTACCATTTGAAAGATTCGAATACTAACAACCAATCAAAGCGCTCGGAAATATTCGAAAAAATTTGAACGAATTCGAAAATAGATCCCCAGGTATTTACAAAATAAATATAAAAAGTCTATGTCCTCCTTCCATTGAAGAGTTCGGCAGCCACCATAAGCCTTAAGTTATACTCCTTATATATACAGGGTGTGTAAAAAGTCCCTGGACGGTTGGATATTTCCTCAGGTAAAATATTTTTAAAAAAAAGTGAAGGTCATTCCTGAAGTAAATTTCAGCGAGGAATTCAATGGTGGCCTTCATTTTGACCTTGAAGTTGACCTTCATAACTTTTTTGAAGGTCAACTTTGTTTTTTTTAAAATGGAAATCGCCTTTTTACATCTGCAATCGATAGAGCGAAAAATTCTACGTTCAAGGTCAGTTAGAGGTTATTTGAAATTAAAAAAGTTTTACGAGAGGTCAGTGCAATTCCTGAAGTAAATTTCAACGAGAAATACATTGGTGAGCTCTGTATTGATCTTGGTGATGATCTTCCAAGCTGTTTACGTTGACGTTTAGCATTAGCCAGGGACAACGACGTGGACGTAGTAAATTCTGTTCCCTTTGGGGTGCTTGATTGGCGTGAGTCCCCTTGCCTCTCACACTTCAGTGAAGATGTTCGAACTGAAAACCTCGAGCTTCTTGACAAAAAGCTATGCGATTGTAAAAATGAGTTACAGCATTACGAATCATCTCCCATCATCACAACCCCAAAGAAAATAGTCGAAGGAGATCTAGCAGGCCACTCGATTTCACCCGTTCTTCCAATCCACCTTTGAGGGAACTGAGTATTCAAATATGCTCAAACTTCCCTACCGTAATGAGCCGCTGTTCCGTCCTGCTAGAACCAAATATTTTGAAAATTATCGCCTGTAATCTCAATTATTCTTGGCACAATTTGGTTTCTGAAAAGCTCTTCATATGCACGGACATTGAGATTACCATCGATGAAGAAAGGGCCTATCAATGTATCATTCAAGATACCGGCCCAAATATTAATCTTTTGTGGAAATTGTGTGTGACTCTCCAACATCCAATCAGGATTTGTGTCGGACCAATATCTACAATTTTGCCTGTTAACTTCACCTTTTAAAGTGAAAGTAGATTCATCTGAAAATACTTTATTGTACAAGAAAAGAGGATCTCTATCAATTCTGTCCATCATAATTTCACAAAATTCAACCCGACGATCAGGATCGTCTTCATTGGGCTTTTGTACCAGATGACCTTTGTAAGGATGAAAATTAATGCTTTTCAAAATATTTCGCACTGTCTCAGGAGCAAAGTCACGCTCATCACTAGCTCGACGTAAACTAAGGTGTGGGTTTTCAACAAATGCTTGGGCTAGGTCCATCTGCATCTCCTCAGATCCTGCAGATTTTGGCGGACCAGTTCTCTGAAGGTCCTTGATAGATCCATGATTCATAAAGCGCCTTACAGTTCTTTCAATTGTTGATTTTGAGACAGGATTTAACCCTTCTCTATTACGAAAAGTGCGATCAAAAAGCAAATGAACTTGATCATAAAATCGAACTCGATCTCCCCAACCACGTATCATTAATACAGACACGCTCTCTCGTTCCGAAAGTTTAGCTTGCGCCATAATAATCTTTTAGCGAAATATAGTAAGTATGTACTCGTAATACGTAAATTTAGTTTCGATTCGTAATATTCGTATGGAAAACCGGTATAGGACTTATGGTATCGCCTTAGGAATTGACTTAGGTATTTGAAAACGGTATAGGACTCTATATATAACTCTTCGGGGAGGAACAGTACTCTCACCAGAACACCTGGAACTTTTAATGAAAAATTTCCTTATGATTTTACAATATTCAAAACGCTGTAACCAAGATCAATACAGAGCTCACCAATGAATTTCTCGTTGAAATTTACTTCAGGAATTGCACTGACCTCTTGGAAAACTTTGTTAATTTCAAATAACCTCTAACTGACCTTAAACGTTACAATTGATCTATGACTTGGCTACGTATATGAACGTAGAATTTTCAGCTCTATCGATTGCAGATGTAAGAAAAGGGGTTTCCATTAAAAAAAAAACAAAGTTGACCTTCAAAAAGCCACGAAGGTCAACTTCAAGGTCAAAATGAAGGTCACTATTGAATTCATCGTTGAAATTTACTTAGAAATGACCTTCACTTTTTTGAAAAATATTTTACCTGAGGAAATATCCAACCGTCCCGGGACTTTCTAGACACCCTGTATATTTTTCTAATTATCATGGGTAAAGACTGTATGCAAACTTTAGCTACCATTTTTGCTCTTGCACTATGTACACGTGTATACATATAATGTATCTGTTCTGTATTTTATTTTCTGTTCCTTGTTTCGAACACTGATCATTCAAAAGAGATTATGTTACGTCCATAAGGTAAGGATTTTGTCATTATATTTTTTACTTCATAATTTTAACTTCATTTTAGGTTTTTTGCATTTCAAACTCTTTCTCTGCGACCTTCTGTACAACGGTTAGATTCCATTAATTTATCTTCTTTGGCGTCTCTACCTAACACCTTAGATCCACCACCGCTGCCGCATGGAAAGTCCCAGTCATCCCTTCCGCTCAAATTACAATAATTTTACAATTATTTAAAAAAATGTTATGATTACAAAATAGACTTTTAAAGTGCAAGTTACAATAATTATTTCAATTTACTCTTTACGAATAAATTATCAATTTTGAAATGTAAAAGAAGGAATACCTTTTTTATTACTTTATAACTATTTTTTGTTGTAAACAATTGATTTGCATATTAAATCTTTTTAAATGAGAGCGCTAACGACATCTGATCCTGATGTCTACGCGACGCAAGCGCAGTTCGAAATCATCAGAGAATTGGGAGTACTGCTCTTGCCTCTATGCGCCGCATTAAAGAAAATTAAATTCAGATATTCATTGTCTTCGTTAGAGGTAGCAAGAAACGCTTTTTAATTCGCAATTTATATATCGGACGCTTGCATTTTCGATCATTTTTTCTACTTCATATGCACCAAACTCTCGTTTTTAGTCACCCCATTCTCATTCTTCCTAGGACTGATGACTCACGCAGTTTCTCAGAGGAGTAGGGCGAGAATGGTTGCGACATTATATATATATATATATATACACACACACACACATATATATTTTTTTAAATTGTCATAAGGACAATCGCAGGATTCCGCCGAGAGCGGGTGCTAATCTGAAACATTGCACCTGCTTCCAGCGAAATCGCGGTAATAAAATTTCAGCCACAACCACGTCTCACGATCGTGAGATAAGTGGTTATAGTCTGTAACGGAATCAATACGACGATCCGGCAAAAGTTTTGTGCATCCTGAGAATACGGAGTGATCCAAGGACAACCGCCTTCTGCACTTTTCCCGCAAGTGTTTTAACATATTGTTGACACACAGTGATGCTTTTCAGGCTATCAAAGAGTGAAAGCTTAGCACCTCCAAGAGCGCCGACGATAAGGACGATTAGTTTAACAGAATATTCTGGGTAAAATCATCGCAACTCCCTCATAAGGTCTATATACCTCTCTTCCTTTTCATTCTCCTTGGCTATGATGTTTTTGTCAGCTGATGCCAAAAATTCGATAACGAACATGGTTCGCTTCTCGAAGTGAAGGAGAACCATGTCTGGCCTCGAGTGTGAAACAGAAACAACTGTCGAGAATATAAAGTTCCAGTATATGCGGCACTTCCCATTCTCGGCAATTGATTCGATTTCCTTAGGAGCATTCAATGGAGCGATATTAAGGTTAATGCCCTAAGAGTGAGAGAGATGGTAATAAAGCACTCTTAGTTCCGCATTGTGCTTTTAGATGTAGATCGTTCCCGCATGAGTTGGACTACTAGATAGTATGTGAGCAAAATTCTCAGGGTGTGCATGGCACGCCCTGCAGCTATCATCGGGAATGTTTTGGCTCAAAATGTGGCGATGGTATGGTAAGGTGGAAATGACACCGTCTTGGAATGCAAAAATGAAACCCTCCGTACCAGACTTCAATCCGGGCGATTTAAGGAAAGCAAACGTTAGCTCACACGACATTCACTGATCCTTCACATTTCTGTGAAAGATACCGTGCATCCTCTTATCGAGGAGCTGTTCACGAAAGTTTTTCTCTTGTGCTTTCTTAATCCGAGCTTTCAGGAGTGAGTACTCGAGATAGATAAGATTTGATGCATTTTGCTCACCCCTAATACTGAAGTTAAGTCCGAGTGTTTCAGCAGCCTCCTCCGCTGCTTTGTACAGAAACGCTCCTTTGCCCACTTCTTCGTGATTCCTGACCATTTTAAGAAGAGGATGTCTTCCATTTGCGATTCTATGTGCTGTACCCAGAATAATCCTGTTGTGAAGACATTCAAGACTGAATATTCCGAGACCACCTTGACGGCGTGAGATAGACAGTCGCGGAACAGAAGACTTAAGATGCATGCTTTTGTTCACGTGCATAAACTTTCTTGTCCCAATATCAAGGGATCTGAGCTTATTTTTCGTCCATGGAACTACTCCAAATGAATACAGTACTACCGGGACGCCAAGCATGTTTGTTGCAGATACTTTGTTCCTCGCCGACAGTTCGGAAGACCAAATCTGCCGGATTAGACGTTTGTATCTGCTTCGGAGAGTATCCTTTATAGATGTCACATCCTCAATGCGGCTCTGTGGCACGCCCAGGTATGTATAAGTCTCTCCAGAGCAAAGGTGTAGTATAGTGCTTCTATCAACGAGCTCAGGATCTTCAGGGATGCCATTAAGTTTTCCTCGCTTCAAATAAACCTGGGCGCATTTGTCTAACCCAAATTTCATTCCAATTTCCTTAGTATACCGCTCGACAATCCCTAGAGCTAGATGTACTTGCTCTTTGTGTTTAGCATAGATCTTAAGATCGTCTATGTAAAATATATGAGTGACCTTGTATTTTCTATCTGCAGGTTTGCCGCACAAGTACCCGTCGGAATGGCGAAGTGCTATAGATAGTGGCAATAATGTAAGGCAAAAGAGGAGTGGGCTCATGGTATCGCCCTAAAAAACACCTCTCTGAAAGATGACCTTGTTAGGTGTCACACGATTTTTTCCAGATAAGATAGTAAATCTGGTTTTCCAAAGCGACATCAATCTCTATGCACCCACCGATTTGCGGATGAACCTTTAAACTTTCTAAAAGACAGATGATAAGTCTCTGGCAGGTCGAATCGAAAGCTTTCCGATAATCAATCCAGGCCATCGATAGGTCACGCTGGTAGAATGTTGCATCTTTGCAAACAAAACTTGAAGCTATTTATATTTTCTTAGTCTTCGTCCAGTCTATGCTGCACTTCGTAGACTTCTCTCAAAAATACTTCGACCACCTCTGGTTTGGGCGGATGGTTGATAGTAACTGGAGGGTCTTGGAAGAGTCGAGATGGGTCAGAGAGCATCTGTTGATTTTTTCTGACCCACCTCTCCCTCCGCTCTAGACTTCTCTTAGCCTCAGATAGTATCCGTACTCTCTCAACAATATGCTGTCTGATGGTCAGCAGCTTTGACTTGTTAAGTGTGTGATAACGGGTCCGGAGTTCGCGCGCGAAATTTCGAACCTTGGCGGTAAAGTTCCTGTCAGATGTGATGTAGTCAATCACACACTGAATGCGGCACGCGTACTGTCTTGCCCTGCCTATCTTTATGGCAAGTTGAATCATTCGTCTTTTGATCTTATGATCAACCGTTGGTTTTGTTTTACGGTTCGCAACTTCACAAACTGAAATGTTTGCAATGGAAAGCCTTGAAATTTTTGAAATCCACAAATTTAAATTTGCCTTAAGGGGGGCGACCCATGTAACGCCTCAAAAATAAGGGTACTTTTGTGTATTTTTTGGGGGATGAAGAATATAACGAATCTTTCTAAAACTTTTATGATTTATTAAGGCATTTTTGAACTGAAAAATCAATTCTTTCCAGACATAAATATGCATAACATTTTTAATTATAAGGGCAGATGCTGAACATGTTCAGCCGGGAGATATGAAATTGTCCGCACTCTAGTTTTTTATAGATTCGTCTGAAACGAAAAAACAAAAAAAGATTCTTGAAGTTTATATTCATAGCTTCTGTGTGAACAAAAAAAATTACAAAATAATCATTTTTGACAAGTGGTGTCCGTTTGAAAAAAATTGATTTTTACCCAAAAACTTGCATGCAATTTTTTAAAAACTAATTGTTAAGCAAATTTTTTCCAGTTCCGAGAAGTTGACCTAGAAGACAATAATTTCAGCTATATATGTACGCAAGCAGAACTCAATCGGTCAAATGATTTTTAAGTTATCTTCGGGGCAATTATGAAAAATATGAAATCGAGAAAAACGCGTTTAAAGATTTACATGTTGAAAAAAGGCAGCATCGACAGGCTAGCGCGAGGCGCATAGGGCGCCTCCTTTTAGGGTTAAAAGAATGCACCTGCGGCTCTGAAACTTTTAAAGCATGTTTTTGGTATGACAAGCTTTCATTTAGGCAATAAAAATCGATTTTTTTAACACGTTACATGGGTCGCCCCCCTTAAGACTATGATTTGCTTTATTATTATTAATGTTTCCGATTAAAAATTGCTTAAAATTTCTTGAATTTGGAATATTGAAAATAAGAGCATGGATTTGTTATTTTTTAACCAAAAATATTCGAACTAAGTTATAGAAGTTAAAAAGTTTTGGGTTTAAGGCCATGTGATCAGTGAGTCACGTGACCGAATTCCTACCATACAGACGAATTAAATTTAAATTAGCTGAATCAATTTCGCGATTTAATTTTACATATATGGAAAAAAAGTTCATAAAAACCAGTTAATATTTTTACTAAATTTGTCCGAGAAAATTCATTAGTGGACCACTTTGCAGCGTAACAAGAGTGTAATAACTTTTGAAGTTATTAACCGACGTTTTTCTATCTTTTTTGATGTTCTCGTCATAATCCACAAAATCTAACGCAGCGTATTAAAATTCGCTACTGAATATTTTAATAAATTTTCCATTTTGCTTAATCGGCTCTAATTGTCCAACAATGGGAAGGTCGAGCGCGGCAAGCCAGCACACGCCCTACTGCTTCAGTGCCTACCGCTACTACTGCTACTACGCTACTACGTCCTACTGCTTCAGGCCCTAACGCTTCAGTGACCGTTGAATTCGCGATTCATTACTTCACGCGCGATTGCCGAATAATGCGCTAGAAGCCGTCATGTTCAAATCACATACGAGGGTGGATTGATAAGTTTCCGGCCTGACCAAGAAAAACAACGTTTTTAAGAATTTTTTTTTTATTTCTCAACATAATCTCCTCCAAGGCTGAT
>NC_046657.1:183166474-183169610 GCF_010883055.1 Belonocnema kinseyi
AAGCTATCTAAGGATGGTACTATAGAACGCCACCTCAAGGTAGGCCTAGTGGCGCCATCTCTTGGTCAGGCCGGAAACTTATCAATCCACCCTCGTATTCTGTCGCACTTTCAAGCTTAGTTCTTCAAGTAATGTTGGAAGTTAATTTTCCAAACAGTTACTGTATTTATCACCGTTTAAAGTACTATCAATAAAATACTGACCCACGAGTTGTTCTTCAATTACTCCACACAAAACGTTCACGGACCAAGGACGCTGACGCTCAACTTCGTGCAACCAGTGCGGATTTTCCACACTCCAATAATGTATGTTATGTCAACTAACCCTTCCGTGGTTCGTGGAAGACGACTCACCTGACAACAATACTCGAAAAATGAAATTTGGGTTCCCTTCTTTTTCTGCTGAAGCGCCCATTGACAAAATGTCGCTCAGTTCTAAAAATCATTGCCATGAAGTTCTTGATGTAGTGAAATACGAAAGGCATGTTATTTATTATGTTTTAATACCCACAAAATGCTGCTTTGAGACATTCCGTAGTCACGGCTTACTTGTCGAGTACTAACATAGGGGTCTGAACGGCTACGGCTAATATCACGATTTCATTATTAACTCCAGTAACAGTTTTTCGACAATTCCTTTTTTTCGCTGGTACACTGCCGCCAGTGATGAGTTTGTTGTTCACCAGGTAAAAAGAAGTGCGTAACTGCACACTGTGTGGAAAACGTTGACCATAAAGAGTAACCACATACTCGATATTCCTGCCACTTTCTCTATAAATGAGAATCACTACCAAAATCTAAGCACCATTTGTTTTGAGATAAGAGAAAGACGTATTGTGCAATGAGTGAAGCCTACGCGAGTCGGTTCGAAGCCGTGTTTATGTGCAAGCACATAAAAGAACCCAAAATGACTCTCACAGTGGCTGCGCGCTACATGAGAAAGTCAAATGACTTTGTAAGGAAGTGAGTGAAGCGGTATAAAGAGTTAGGAAACGTTGACAATTTGCCAGGCAGGGGCAAGAAGTGCGTGACCACGAAAAAGTAGGATAAGATGATTATCAAGCTTTTTGATAAGCACCCCACCTATAATTTGCGCCGAGTCAAAAAAGTTTTGTCGAGAAGGCTATAGGCGAAACAATGTCGTTTGAGATCTGTTAGCTACAGGTAGAGGAGGACGGTGCTGAAACCGTTCTTGAAACCGGAGCACATTGAAAAGCACTAGCATGGTTGAACAGAAATATGCAAAACGACTGGTCGAACGTAGTTTTCGCAGATGAGTCATCGTTCTGGACATGGGTACGCACTGGCAACCGGAACGCCGAAAGGATGCTTAAAATCTATCAGATGGCTTTCATAAAGTCTACAGAGAAGTGGTTCGGGCAAGGAACTAGAGAATCAGGGTGGCCACAATATTAAATCTTCCAATTTCCCTGACATTTAGCCAAATTTCCCTGACAGGCAAGTATTATAAAGGCGAATAAGGTTTCAATAATGTGTGAAGGAAAATAGTGTAACAAGTAAGAAAAATGCGGTTTCCATGATAGTATGTTCATATTCATATTTATTGAAATCCCAGACGTTTTTACAACAATTACAGGGTTTCTTTTAACTTTGATATATGCTTAAAGTATATTATTGTCTGCCCATCACTCCTAAAATGCATAGAATCATATTGCAGTATTTATTTTTCCTTTACTTTTTACTTAGTATAAATTTTATTGCATTTGCGTTGAAATTACTCAATGTAGAGTTAAATAAATCAAATAAATCAGTGAGTCTCGAATAGATCATATATCAAACTACACATGTCTTGTACTGGAGAATAGTTAGCATTACTTGTCTTATCAATAAGGTGATCTTCTATCTTCCAACGGCATTATATCAAACGTGTATGAAGTGTTAGGTATGAGCTACACCTCTCAGGATAAATACCCTCTTCGTTAAACACCAAATACTTCAAAATTTTATTTTTTAGCTTTTTAAGTGTCTCAGCATGTGATACAAATATTGACGGAAAAAATTAAATATCGAATGATAAAAATGTAACAACAGCTTTTCTCAATTTCTCGGTGTAAGATGGACGGTTAATCATATTCATTTTAAATCTATCCCAATAAAACAAAAATGTACGGTGCATTCACCCACCGCTTTGATACAAATGCTAAGTCCATCTCCTTCAAAAAAACTAAGACTTTCTTGAAGATGTCGTAATATCATATGAATTTTCAGTTTTTCTGAAACTTCTATAGCCTTGTAAAGTTTTTCAAATTCTTTCAATTGTTGATCCAAATTTTATCCAACATTTCTAGAAGAAAAACAGCACGCAAAAATTTTATCCATTCACTTGAATCTATTTTTGTAAGGCAACAAACGTAGGCGACCAACATTTTTTAAAATTAGTGGATCATCTAACAAATCTGCTGATGAAATGATATGATGAAAAATGAATATGATCAACCAACAATCTTACACCGATAAATTGAGAAAAGCTGTTGTTACGTTTTCATCATCCCACCGAAATTGTAAAGCCACCGAATGCATCCTCGGGTTGCGGATAGAGGGTCCCTGTACCAAGGGTTTCTGCTGAATATGGTTACAAAAATAAATAGGCAGTCGCGGAAAATTGTCCAGGGTTGGTCCCGAAGGAATTAACCCCCAAGCGGAAGTGTGAAAACCGTGCCGAAAGCTGAATGGCACCTGGGTGAGGAGTCTAGAACGGTGACTCGGGGATACCAGGCGACCTCTCAGAGTAAGCAGCCTTATCCTTGCATGCGGGGCTCTACAAGGATGGACGAACCCCTTTCCCTAGCTTCTCGTGGGAACAACAATGACAACACCAAACATAGTTGAGCTAACTAAACTAGAGCTGGGGGAGCTAATGAAAATGGATTCAATGCGATGGATCGGCGGGATCTCGCGACCTTTGGGTGGACGGAGCAACTGAATCACGACTTGCTAGAGTGCTACGATGCGAGTGTGGCCCCTGAACGGGATTACATGGCACGGCTACATACTCTGTGGTGCGAGAAACGCCTGGAGCTATCGCACTTTTCGCAGCAACGTCTGCGAAACCATGCTGAACTACTCCGTGAAAGGGGCTATGTAAGCGGAACGCCTACTCTACCACAGCTAGAACA
>NC_046657.1:183169710-183176394 GCF_010883055.1 Belonocnema kinseyi
GATGCGAACCGTAAAACAAAACCAACGGCTGATCATAAGACCAAAAGACGAATGCATCAACTTGCCATAAAGATAGGCTGGGCAAGACAGTATGCGTCCCGCGCTCAGTGTGTGATTGACTACATCACATCTGGTAGGAGTTTTATCGCCAAGGTTCGAAAGTTCACGCGCGAACTGCGGACCCGTTATCACAAACTTAACAAGTCAAAGCTGCTGACCATCAAGCAGCATACGAGGTGTGTTCAAAAAATAAGAGGACTTTATGGTTTTCTCAAAAAATATTCATTTATTCCTCAATATTTATGTTGGTATAGCCTTGAGTTCTTTCAGCGATGCAGTTTTATCTCCTCAATCGTTGAAAATCGATGTCCTTTCATGGATCTCTTCAGTTTTGGGAAAAGAAAAAAGTCACTGGGGACCAAATCCGGTCAGAAAAAAAATTGGTCAGAAAATCTTTCACAAGCAACGAGGAATGAGCAGGTGCATTATCGTGATGCAAAAGCAACGAATTGTTTTTCCAAAGTTCCAGACGTTTTTTGCGTATCGCCTCTCGAAAACGGCGCATAACTTAAAGGTAATACTCCTTATTGACTGTACGACCTTGTGGTAAGAATTCCCGATGCACTACGCCACGGTAATCAAAGAAGACAGTGAGCAAAACCTTCACATTTGACCGAACCTGACGTGCTTTTTTCGGTCTTGGAAACTCAGGATGCTTCCACTGAGACGATTGGGCTTTAGTTTCGACGTCATAACCATATACCCACGATTCATCCTCAGTTATAACCCTTTTGCGAAAATCAGGATCATTATTGACTTCATTCAACATCTCCTGAGCGTAGGTCATGCGATGGATCTTTTGATCAAAATTAAGCAGTTTTGGAACAAATTTCGCTGACACACGTCTCATGCCCAAAACGTCCGAAAGATAGCATGGCATGAGCCAACCAATATGCCAACATCTTCAGCAACTTTTCTGATGGTAATTCGGCAATTTTTCAACACCATTTATTCCACTGCTTGAACGTTTTCATCTGTTGTTGACGTGCTGGGACGTCCAGGGCGAGGTTCGCCTTCGACATTCTCTCGGCCTTCTTGGAACAGCTTATACCACTAATACACATTTTTCTTACTTAGAGTAGACTCACCGTATGCAACTGTCAACATTTCAAGAATTTTAGAGCACTGAATTCCATTTTTCACATAAAATTTAATGCAAACTCTTCGCTTTATTTTTTTCGAAAGAAGAGAATCGCTGAGAACACCAAACCCTTCTAACCTTTTACGCCTCTGCCAGAAAAACAACACGAGCTATATAGTCAAAATTGTGAAAATATGATCGTGACGAGTGTACAAACACAACAAAACAAAAAATTAAAAACTTGAATGTACGTAGCCCGCGAAAATTGAAAAGTCACCTTACTTTTTGAACACACCTCGTATTGTTGAGAGAACACGGATACTATCTGACGCTACGAGAAGTTTAGAGCGGAGGGAGAGGTAGGTGAGAGAAAATCAACATTTTATCTCTGACCCATCTCGACTCTTCCAAGACCCTCCAGTTACTGTCGAACACCCACCCAAACCAGAGAAGGTCGAAATATTTTGGAGAGAAGTCTACGAAGTGCAGCATAGACTGGACGAAGACTCCGAAAATATAAATAGCTTCAAGGAGTTATGTGATGCCCTCAAAACATCTGATAAAGAATGTCCACCCGTCACTACCGAGGAGGTGAGAAAAGTATTAAGAGGGATGAAGAATTATTCCGCACCGGGACCAGATTGTATCAAAACCTTCTGGTGGAAGAAGTTTTCTTCAACCCATCAGCATTTGGCCCGTATTTTCACCTCATATTTAAAGTCGGAAGAGCCGATTCCGGAGTGGTTGGTGGAAGGGCGCACAATACTCCTGCTGAAAATAGGCAACTTAGCTGATCCGATGAATTACAGGCCAATCACTTGTCGCAATACACTGTATAAGATATTCACAGTTATCCTAGACGATAGGATTGTTCGGGCAATTGAACCTGTGTGGCAAGAAATTTATGAACAACGAGGCTCAAAGAAAGACGTAGCGGGATGTCGGGAGAACCTGCTCATCCATAAACGTGTTTGCAAAGATGCAGCATTCTACCAGCGTGACCTATCGGTGGCCTGGATTGATTATCGGAAAGCTTTCGATTCGACCTGCCAGAGACTTATCATCTGTCTTTTAGAAAGTTTAAAGGTTCATCCGCAAATCGGTGGGTGCATAGAGATTGATGTCGCTTTGGAAAACCAGATTTACTATCTTATCTGGAAAAAATCGCGTGACAACTAACAATGTCACCTTTCAAAGAGGTGTGTTTTAGGGCGATACCATGAGCCAACTCCTCTTTTGCCTTACATTATTGCCACTATCTATAGCACTTCGCATTCCGACGGGTACTTGTGCGGCAAACCTGCAGATCGAAAATACAAGGTCACTCATGTATTTTACATAGACGATCTTAAGATCTATGCTAAAAATAAAGAACAAGTACATTTAGCTTTAGGGATTGTTGAACGATATACTAAGGAAATTGGAATGAAATTTGGGTTAGACAAATGCGCCAAGGTTTATTTGAAGCGAGGAAAACTTAATGGCATCCCTGAAGATCCTGAGCTCGTTGATAGAAGCGCTATACGACACCTTTGGGCTGGAGAGACTTACATACCTGGGCGTGCCACAGAGCCGCATTCAGGATGTGACATCTATAAAGGATACTCTCCGAAGCAGATACAAACGTCTCATCCGGCAGATGTGGTCTTCCGAACTGTCGGCGAGGAACAAAGTATCTGCAACGAACATGCTTGCCGTCCCGGTAATACTCTATTCATTTGGAGTAGTTCCATGGACGAAAAACGAGCTCAGATCCCTTGATATCGGGACAAGAAAGTTTATGCACATGAACAAAAGCATGTATCTTAAGTCTTCGGTTCCGCGACTGTACATCTCACGCCGTCAACGTGGTCGCGGAATATTGAGTCTTGAATGTCTTTACAACAGGATTATTCTGGGTACAGCACATAGTGTCGCAAATGGAAGAGACCCTCTTCTTAAAATGGTCAGGAATCAAGAAGAAGTGGGCATCAAATCTTATATATCTCGAGTACTCACTCCTGAAAGCCCGGATTAAGAAAGCACAAGAGAAAAACTTTCGTGAACAGCTATTTATTATTATATTATTATTATAACTATATTATATTAATATAACTATTATAACTATTATTATAACTATATTTATTATTCACAGAAATGTGAAGGATCAGTGAATATCGTGTGAGCTAACGTTTGCTTTCCTTAAATCGCCCGGATTGAAGTCCGGTATGGAGGGTTTCATTTTCTCTTGCCAAGACGGTGTCATTTCCACCTTAACATACCATCGCCACATTTTGAGCAAAAACATTCCCGATGATAGATGCACGGCGTGCCATGCACACCCCGAGCATTTAGCTCACATACTATCTAGTTGTCCAACTCACGCGGGAACGACCTACATTCAAAGGCACAATGCGGCACTACGAGTGCTTTATTACCATCTCTGTCACTCTTACGGCATTAAACTTAATATCGCTCCTCTAAATGCTCCTAGGGAAATCGAGTCAATTGTCGAGAATGCGAAGTGCCACACATACTGGAACTTTATATTCTCGGCAATTGTTTCTGTTGCTCACTCAAGGCCTGACATGGTTCTTCTTGACTTCGAGAAGCGAACCATGTTCGTTATCGAATTTTCGGCAACAATTGACAAAAACATCATAGCCAAGGAGAATGAAAAGAAAGAGAGGTATTGAGACTTATAAGGAAGTTGCAACGATTGTACCCGAAATATTCTGTTAAACTAATCGTCCTTATCATCGGCGCTCTTGGAGGTGCCAAGCTTTCACTCGCTAACGGCCTAAAAAGCATCCCTGCGTGTCAACAATATGCTAAAACACTTGCGGGAAAAATGCAGAAGGCGGTAGTCCTTGGGTCGCTCCGTGTTCTTAGGGTGCACGAGGCTTTTACTGGATCATCGTATTGATTCCGTTACAGACTGTAACCACCTATCTCACGGTCGTGATACGTGGTTGTGGCTGAAACATTATCGCGATTTCGCTGGGAGCGGGTGCAATTTTCCAGATTAGCACCCACTCCTGGCGAAATCCTGCGGTTGCCCTTATTACAAATTTTTAATTATATATATAAAATTCATTTTTCAAATCACTTCCCGCGAAAAAGAACGGAAAAAAATTTAAATATGGGATGATGAAAACTTAACAACAGCTTTTCTCAATTTATCGGTGTAAGATTGTTGGTTGATCATATTCATTTTTCATCATATCATTTCATCAGCAGATTTGTTGGATGATCCACTAATTTCAAAAAATGTTGGTCGCCTACGTTTGTTGCCTTACATAAATACATTCAAGTCGATGAATAAAATTTTTGCTTGCTGTTTTACTTCTAGAAATGTTGGACAAAATTTGGATCAACAATTGAGAGAATTTGAAAACCTTTACAAGGCTACAGAAATTTCAGAAAAACTGAAAATTCATGTGATACTACGACAGCCATATTGTGGCAAAAGCAATATGGCTGGCCTCAGTAGGTAGACGTCTTATAAGGCTCATGTAAAAACATTGAAAATTAGTCTGAAACCTTAAAACTGAAAGTAACAATAGCTCAAATTTGTGATTTCACAAAATCTACACTGGCATGTAGAAACTTCGTAGAAGGAGAAAGAATTTTACATGCAGGAAACCTTCTATTTCGCGGAAAAAAGGTGGAACATAAAACTTCAGTTTCTATCGTTGCATTTTGTTTGCAAACTTCGAATTTAAAAAATCTTCTTGTCTGAATGATAAATTCTTCCATTTTTTCCCCTCATAAACATTTAAAATGTAATATTAACTACCGACATTTCAATGCAAAATTATAACTTTTTAATAACTTTATTATAACTTTTTCTTTAAACCTTTATTATTGACAGTGGAACAAGCTTGAAAATTCGTTTGAATTTCGTACATTTTTTACTTTATTCTGTTTTATTTCTCGAGCCATACTATCAGTAAATGCTGTAAATGTACTATAAGAATTTTCATATATTTTTTTAAATAGAAGTTTATTTACATTTCAGAAAAACCGAACATTTTCTTGCTTTCGAGCAGTAGAAGAGCAACCAAACGCACAACAAAACACTTTGCTCTTCGATTTTCGTGGCGAAAACTCCATTGATAAAATTTGATTTATTTTATTTGTAACTTCTTATTTACCACTTTTTATTTTTATCCCGGTTTCACTGTAAAAAACACGGTAAAACCTTTAGAAAAATTATTTTCGTATATTCGCCTATACTTCCCGTCAACATTTTCAAACTTTTGATATCAATTACACCAGTGAATGGTCTATTCTGCAAATGGGGTTTGCTGTTTTTGATTACTATTTTTATACACTACAAATCTATTAAGTCAGATTCTCTCTCCATTTTTGCTTCATTCTTCCGAGCTTCCGGTGGGGTGTGTTAAGTCCATAAAATAATCATTGGGATGAACCACTTTGACGATTACAAAATTTTGTTGATTTTCCGAATTAAAACCTTTCGCACAACTGTACACGTATGCAGTTGTACAAATACCATTTTTACACGTGAGCAGTTGGATACAAATTGCTGAAAGTACAATTCGTTCCATTTTATTCAGTTTATTTAGAAGATAATTAAACAGTGGATTTTTTATGTTGAAGGAGTTCAAAGAAACCCCACTACAATTTACTTCTCTTGGTAAATCAGACATTTGTTTGTGGGAAGTTTTTTAACTTCTAATTGTTCGAAATTTTTTTCCGTTAATATTTACTATTTTCACATACATTTTAGAGAAAAATTGTTTGAAACTCACGGAAGTGCTTATATTTTTCGCGCTTACGCAGTAGCATTTTTCTTTAATTAAAAGGTCTATTCGGTGGCACATAACGAAATGCATCAGATCAACCACGAGAACGGACCTCTTTTTTAATGTGTTTAATTTTCGACTTCAAAACAGTATCGGAGTCCGACAGCTGTATGTAACACACGCATATGTAGTTTAATGGCGCGCAATATTTAAACAATAACAGAAATACCAAAATTTCTGTCTATATAATTAAATCATCAAGGTAGATATATACAAAATTCTTGCTTCAAAAGAAAAAAATCCCTACTTCCCTACTTCCGGCGCCAATGAAATTCCCGCTTTTTCCGCACGCTGGACACCCCCAATAAGGATATTGGGGTTGGATTCTTGGTAGTATTGTTCGACATCGCGTACCAGATATTGGGGAAAGAAAATCAGAGAATCGAGTGTTGAGAGAAAATTTAGATTTTTTCGAACACTTAATATAGCTTAATTGATTAAAATAATGATTATTGCGTCATAATATAGTTATTGTACTATCTAAAGTCATATTTCCCTACAGTAAGTACACGGAGAGAACTGGTAGAGTATATGCTACTATTCGCGTTTAGTAAGCTGATTTATAGTAATAGTAACTACTCGTTGATTCAAGAACACTAAACAGCATTGTGTTGATTCTACTGATCAGAGGAGTACGAAGGCTGACTATCTGTTCAGTAAAATCGACTGTATAGCCCTCTGACGGTCCTTAGTTGTAAGTATAAAGTTAACCTCTCTGATCCGCTGGCCGGC
>NC_046657.1:183176494-183179608 GCF_010883055.1 Belonocnema kinseyi
TAATTTTTCACGTTTTTATATTTTCAAATATCGACAATCAAAATGGTCATTTCTAACATTTTAGGTGTGGTTACATTAAGGGTGGTTTTTAAGGGTCTTGCCGAACGTTCTCACTCCCTCTATAATTAGTGAGATAATAAAAGAGAATTTTTGACGTTTTTATATTTTCAAATATCGACAATCAAAATGGTCATTTTTAACATTTTAGGTGTGGTTATTTTAAGGGTGGTTTTTAGGGGTCTTGCCGAACTTTATCACTACCTCTATAATTAGTTAGGTAAAAAAAGATAATTTTTGACGTTTCTTTATTTTCAAATATCGACAATCAAAATTGTCATTTTTAACATTTTAGGTGTGGATATATTAAGGGTGGTTTTTAGGGGTCTTGCCGAACTTTCTCACTCCCTCTATAATTAGTGAGGTAAAAAAAGAAAATTTTTGACGTTTTAATATTTTTAAACATCGACAATCAAAATTGTGTTTGGCAGGTTTGAATAATGGGTTATTTGTAAGGGTATTCAACCACTCAAAAAATAAAAATTTCGAAAACTTCTTCCGATGGAATATCATTTTTTGTCATCCTAAATGATTTAGGCAAAACAAAATTCGGGGAAAAAAATCTTTAATTTCGTTCATATGAACGTTCGTAACTTCAAGTACATCATTTTATATTTGTAAAGTTTTTATTTAGTTGAAAGTGATACAGTTTCGTCTTTCATTGGAAGAGGTCTTTTTGTATTTTTAAGATTTCTATGGTGTTTGAAGAAAGAATTTTTCATTTTCGTTTTTTTTTTAATTAGAAGAAGATAATTAAAAATTATCTGAATTTAAAAGAGGAATTTTTTATTGTTATGGTTGTTATAGAACTGGAAAGTAGGAAATTCGTTTTTTTTTAAATGTTTTTAAATAGGAAGAAGCACTCATTTTTCGATATAGTTAGATGATATCTTTGCTGTTTTTTTTTGGAAGATATCGTTTTTTAATTAACGAAACCATCATAACAGTGAAGACAATTTTTTGATTGACATTAGGGTCAATCGTATTTATTTATTTTTTGTGTTCTGCGATTAGTTTAAAAGATATTAATTTATTTTTGATTAAAAATACAAATGAGATGTTTTATTCTTTATAACCAACTAAATAAATAAATTTATCAATAAGACTATGTGAATCAGTCTTAACTTATATATTTTAATCTATCTAAATTCATTGCAATCTATATTTTCCAAGGAAACTCTTTTTTATAATGTATTTATTGAGTTGGGAGATGAACATGTTTCATTTCTTCACACTTGTATTAATGTGAGTTGAAGTTGAGGATAAGTGTTAATTTAGAGAATTTAAAACAATATAGCGGGACTGCATTATATTATCAATCTCCGAACTTATGTACCTCTTGACACTTCTTGGATGATGGGTTAAAAAAACCAGGCAACCCAATTAGTCATGTTTCGCATACTACTCTCATCATAACACTGGACTGCATTTAAAAATGCGTTCGTAACTGCTAATATGTGCAGGGATAACCGCGTGGAAAATTTTCGCCCAAAATTCCAACTGAGGCCAAAAATTCCTAAGACATATTCGGCTGTAACCATATGAAATCTGAGTATTCCTTTTTTCATAAATACACATTAATTAAACTATTAATTTTATCAAACCATTAATCAATCAATATGTAACAGGTTTTGTCCATTCATTTATTTTTAGGTCTGATTTGCAAGGTTAATGCGACGTTAAAGAGAAACTAAAATTTTTGTTTATTCTGAATTTAATTTCTTTATTTTGAATGTGGAAACAAATTCAGCATGTACAAACCAAAAAAAATGCATTTCTTTATTTCATTCTAATTTATTTTATGTTTTTAAGTTAATTTTGTATGCTTCCAGACCCAAGAAAAATGGAAATATCCAATGAACAAACTTGGCGTTCCACAGCAAAGTCAACCACAGCAGCTTGGCTTACAAACTATGAACAATGTTCATGCTATGTCCTACGAAATTCATCCCATGCAACTCAAGGTGATTTTTATATTTTATTTGAACTCAAAGGAATAATATTTGCGTCAAACATATTGGACATGAATAAGGCAGCTTGATCGAAGTGCGTTTAGTATGTAACTGAACGCCGCCACGTTTATAAATGAAAATATCAAATCTTAAACAAATACTTAAATTCTTTTGCTGTTGTTTACACGGAGAAAAAAGTTCAGTGGCTCCTACCCTTGCAAGGGTTAGAGCCACTAAACGGAATAGTAAATTATGGACGGGCCACTACAAGAGTAGAATCTACTGAACGCGTGTTGGTTCGACTCTACGAGTCGCTGAAGAGTAGCTTCTACTACGCAGGCAGTCGCATGTACAATTCCTGTTCAGTAGAACATACCGAAGATGAGTGCGATCTACTGAACAAGAATCGTACATGCGACTGCGTGCGCAGTAGATGCTACTCTTCAGTGATTAGTAAAATTGCGATTAAAATTATAAAAAAGAATCCTTAAAAATTTATAATTACACAAAGTACATGATTTTTTTCAAGATATACATGCATCTACATATGATTAATGGGTAAATCGTATTTTTAACACTTTAATTAACAATTAAAATTTCGCACGCAACGAGGGGGATTCGAACGCATAACCTATCGCACGCTAATCAAGGACCCTAACCATTCACCTATCGAGACTAGTTGTCAGCAGCTTGAAAAACTAGGAATGGATTCTTAAGCACATACAAATTAGATTTATTAGGTCTGAATTTTTCTAATTTTTTGGTTTACAACTAAAATATTAAAATAAGATATTTTATATTGCTAAATGTATTATACAAATTTGTTTAAAAAATTGAATGTCTGAATTTTCAAAAAAACTTTTTGATTTAAAAGTCACTTTTTGACAGTAAAATTAAAATTAAAAATGAAACTAAAATTAAAATTAAAAAAAATAAAATTAAAAATTAAAATTTATTGTAAATTAGAATTAAATGGTCTGAAAATTGATTTTTTGGTTTACATCAAAAGTATGAAAATAAGATATTTTATATTACTGAATAATACTAATTCATATTTGTTTCAAAACTTTTGTCTAAATTTTCAAAAAAATTATTGATTTAAAAG